>NC_043966.1:735968-751442 GCF_902148855.1 Sphaeramia orbicularis
GTGTGGAACATTTGACTTTTGTTTCATGCCAGTGTTTGTTACGTTAGTTATGGACCGCAGAAGAAGAAAAAAGAGAAGAAGAAATATAAAAAAAAGTTATGGACTGCACTCCCACCTATATAACTGCCCCCCCCCCCCCCCCCCCCCCCCCCCCCCCCCACACACACACACACACACACACACACTTCCCCCATCTGACCAAAAAAAAACACCAAAACATCCTCCATATGTTTTTTTTGGACAAATCTCACCCTGCCTGTACATGCGCATTTAAAGAGTATTTCCTGTGAAAAACCATGAAAACTGGACAAATCTACTAGTGTATAAAAACCACCTGGACGCTCTGGACAGGACGTGAAAAGAGGACGTGTCCATGTAAAAGCAGACGCCTGGTCACCCCAACCTTACAGATCAATCCAAATAAACTGAAACTGAAACAGGAGCAGAAGTTCGGTTGGTTCAGGACTTTGCTTCTGGTCTGTTCATAGGATCTGCTGAGCTGACGAAACTGGATCAGGTGTAAACACGATCCGGATTCGTGACGCTGATCAGGTGTTAAAGGTCTGCGGCTGCGTCGTCGCCTGTCTTCGCTCCGGCAGCTGTTTTCGTTGACGCTCGTCGCAGCTTCATCACAGCGCTCACACCGCTGTTTTCCTCTTCTATGTACAAACAAAAAGGGCCGACAGGAGCCAGAGGCAGTGAAAATGAGCTCCTCCTGAGGTGTCAGCTCCCACTGATCAGCACTGCATTGTTTCAATCAGATAATCAGACCTCTGCTAGCACACACACACACACACACACACACACACACACACACACACACACACACACTAACAGCCGACTGACTATCTGGCAGATTTTTGTCAATAATAACGGTTTGGAGGTCCTGGAGAGGAGCTGAAGACTGACACTCCAGCCGTCCCTCCTTCTCTTGTTTGGCTGGCAGCTATCATCTGCCATGTTGGAGAGAGCGCTGCCATCACTTGGCACCTTATTTATTTAATTATTTTGATTCCGCTCTCCATCTCTGGCATCCCTGGCTCGGGGAATTGCTGATGGCTGACACTCATTTGTCAATATCACCGCGGCTGCCTGCCAATTATAAAATGAAAAGTTTTGGCGAGGCCATTAGAAGCAGCTCTGGCTGCTTCTCTGAGTGTTAACAGGCGACTTGGGCTCGCCGCTGCCTCCTCCTGCCCTTTCTTTGTGGGATCGACGCCAACGTAGCGACAATCAGGTGAGCGTTTTTTTGTTTTTTTTTTGTTGATGTCCCCGCTTTGTTGCTGCTCGTCAGCGCTCCCACTCTGCGCCGACGGATTTAGAAAGTTCCCTTCTGTCACTGCTGTCCTCTCCACATTGCATCACGCTGCTTCCTCTGCATCAGCACAATGAAATCTACAGGAGACACTGGACACTTTTTCAACATGTATAAGCCAATAACAGTCAGGACTGTGCTGATGTAGCTCATTCTAATGTACAGCATGTGGCATTTAAGCTCATCATGTAAACTGTGTGACAGGTGTGTGTGTGTGTGTGTGTGTGTGTGGGGGGGGGGATTCCTCCAGTGTAAATGACTTATCCCATGGTTTTTAGCTCATTTACTACAAATCACATGTACTTTGCATTAATTCTGCTGGGGGACCCTTAGGCAAAAAGGTGCAGCGGTGGCCCTATTACCCTCTTCTTCCTCCTGTGCAGTATTCTGTACTATTAGAACACTTTGACATGACACGGTCACCTGTTGCAGTGCTGTAATCTGATACAAGGCAACACGGTCCTGGGTTCAAGTCCTGGTCCTTCTGTGTGGATGTCACATGTTCCTCATGTGTGGCATTAGCCTGTCCGTCCATCTGCTTCACTCAGCGTATTCAAGAAACTGAGGCTGAAAAAACTGTCTGGAATTGGGCCGATCGCTGTGACGTATGCACAGTCTATTCTATACCGACCAATCACAAGTCTAGCGGGCGGGTGTTTCACAATGCGTCATAACGCACCAACTTCTTTTTGTCACGAGTCAGAGTCTGTTCCAAGTCTGCAAATAAAAACTGCTGTGTGTTTGGACTTGTGTGCTTTTTCTTTTAGCTCATGTTTGTTCAGGTTATTCACATTTATTTGTCTTGTTAAAGGACCGTTTGTTAATGTAAATATTTTCATAATTTAATGTTGTTGTTTTTTTTGCATTATTCATAGGCATTATATCGTTTTGATTTTTTCACATTAAACCAAGAAGAAAATCTCTTTTCAACTGTTGCTTGTTTACTTGATTCTTGGGCTGGGGGATATGGTGCAAATTAATTATGAGAATTACACTGATCATGTCTCATATTTCTATCAAGGAAAGTTATATTACGATATATGTCGTTATCGTTTTATCGCCCAGCCCTACTTGATCCAAAAACAGAATTGAATCACAGATTACACCCTGTATTGTCAAGTTTCTCTGACAAAAGGGACAGGAATCATTCACCAAAGTTTCTAGTCGACCACAGCGCCACATTAAATCTACAGAAAAATGTATTTGGGAACTGCCATAAAAATAGCACTGGGTCTTTAAGGGTTAACCTTGATTTTATACATAACAAAAAATGTTGGCAAAGGTAATAAAGTCTTGTAATGCCTTAATGTAATGTAGAATTTCAGAGTATGAGTGAACTGTAAAGCAGGGTCTCAAACTCCTGCTCTTTCAGGTTCCACATTCAGTCTGATTTGATCTGCAGTGGACCAGACCAGTGAAATAAGAACAGAAGAACCTACAAATAATGACCTATCCAAATTTATGTCTGTGTTTTAGTGCAAAAAAACCCATTAAATTATGAAAATACTTACTTTTATAAACTAACCAAACATAAAAGATGTGAATAACCTGAAAAAAACAGACATTTCTTCAGTAAAATCAGTGTAATTTTCTCAGTCTTCTTCCTCCACTTCTCACTAGTCCATGTGCATTCTGGATCAGATCTCCAAAGACACTAAACACTGAGGAACAGGAAGAAAAGAGTTCAAACTGGACTGAATTTAATACAGACATTTCAGGTGGACACATTTGTTCAGGTTAGTCACATTTTATTGGTACAGGAGAGTTTGGAATGGAAAGAGTTTCACAATTTGTTATTTTTGCACTAAAACAAAGACAACATTTGTAGTTGTCATTATTTACAGACATATGTCATATTATTTTTCCATCAAACCCAGTAGTAATCTCTGCAGTGGTTCTTTTGTGTGTGTTCTTCTGCTGTTATTATTGGACTGTAGATCAGATTGGTCCTGGATGTGGAAACCCACACTAACATGAGTTCCACAGCCTGGACTGTGGAATTTAGACACTTTGGAAAATTCATCCCAGGGGTCGGAGTGGAACCTCTGGCGGGACGCATGTTTGACAGCCCTGCTACAAAGGGTTAAAAATAAGACCAAGTTGAAATTATGAGGTTGTCAGGTTGAAAGTTCAAAGGTTATTTTCATCTCGTGTATCAGTTTATTTTCCCAGTTCTCCAGTGGAAAATACAACATGAGGAGGCGTTCATGGGCAGTTTTCAAGCTGGTAACTAGTATTTACTGGAATTCCTAGAGCATTTGAAGGCAGGATACGAGCAGAGCAGCCAAAGGAAGACGATCTGACAGTGTGTGAACGAACAGTTACCTGGTGTACCTTCTCACCTGACACACTCCCACTAAAACATCCCTATATGTGTGTGTGGAATTCTCCAGATGTACCGTCTTAAATGAACGCTGCTGTGCATCTGTCATCAGATTGTGTTTGACACTTTTCCTGTTCTTCTTTTAGTTCAAACCTGCTGCTGCTCAGCCTTCTGAGAGTAGGAAAGAACAGACAGAAGTGAAGCTGTCAAACCTTCTAAGGTCAACAGGTCCAGGGGTTCGGGGCTTCACTAACTGTTTTATGATGATATATTAGATCGACAGAATGAGCAAAGCCAAAGCAGACGCTCTGGAACTCTGCTTCACAAACTCTCCATTAGTTTGCTGCACTGCTCCAAACTTCTTCATGTTTCCTCTTTCTTTCTTTGGTCATGGGCTTTTCTTGAGGAACTGATTGGTCAGTGCTGATCAGTGGGCGGGCTTTTACATGTTTTGCTCCACTTCTAAATCTCCATGAAAACTCCACCTGTGAACCAGACGTGCTCCAGGTTTCCTTTAAGGAGTAGCACTGAACACTTCAGTTAGTTAGTGTTCACTTCCTGCTTCATGATGCCTCTGAACTTCATCTGATTGGCTGTGATGTTGGATCCAACAGAACCACAGAGCTGCTTGGCTTCATATTCACCCTGTAAAGCCTGAACCATTAAACCATTGACAAAAAAAAATCCAGTTCTTTGAAACTGGAGCCTTTATTGGTCCTTCTGAACAACCAAAGAATGCTTTTCCAAATATCAATTTTCCATGTATGACTTTCAATTTTGTATCATATTTGTTACATCAGGTCTCAATGCTCAAATATTATATTTTTGAACAAACAAAAAACATAAAATAACACAACATGTCTAACTACTAGTTAATTCCTTTTCTAAATGGTCCCAGTTCTTCCTCATTAATGTCAGTCATGTAGTGTCACTAAAGGCCTCTGGTGAATGAACTCCTCCCCCTGGTGGATTATCTGTGTATTGCATGTATCTAATTGTATACATCAGGTTTTACAAGAAAAAAAAATCAAACTGATCATGTAGAGGGCTTCAAAACTCATGTATCAAATATGATACGTTTGGTGTTATAGGGTTTAAAGCAGTGTTTTTCAACCTGGGTTCAGGACCCCATGTAGGGTCACCTGGAATTCAAATGAGGTCGCCTCAATTTCTAGTAATTGATTAAAAAGATAAATAAATAAATAAAAATCACTAATAAAAACATTTTAATAATTCAATATGTCATTATAATTAAACAAACCACACACGTTTCCTAATAACATTTTTTAAAAGCTGCATTATATACATATATAGCCTAAATGTCATCTAAATTGATGTTTATTTGCAACATAGTGTGACAAACTATTACATGATCCAAACAAATTAATTTTAGAAAAAAAATGTCTCCGTTTTGAATGTCTGGGGTCGCCACAAATTTGTGATGTTAAAATGGGGTCACGAACCAAAAAAGGTTGGAAACCACTGATTTAAAGCCAGAATGAGTTTGATGGTTTACAAACTGAAATGACATTTATACATTATTTTACCATTTTTTACCCATTATACATCTGAGTTTTGATATTTCTGTTGGTGCAGATAAGGAGCACGCCTTATGAAGTGACCGTTTGGATTTCACAGGAAATATCCTGTTTCAAATATGTATTATTGTGTCGTCATACCGACGTACTGTAGGTTCTTGTATCAATTCTCCAACCAATTGCATAATTTTACATTGAAATATTACTTCAAGCTCAGTTCATCATTTCCTTTCTTCTTTAGACTGAAGATTGAGCAGCAACTGTGCTACATCCATCCGTTTGTAATGTTCCGCTCATCAATCACATGCAGATGCAGTGGTTTTTTTCTGCTGATAGGATCTGCATACATAAATGTATGTATGTGTCGGAACTAATCTGCCATCAGGTCACATGCCCAACTGCAGAATGTAAACTACGCAGCCTGTGTAGTGTTCTGAGCACAAAGCCAGAAAACAGTGGACGTACTCCTTTAAAATCTGTTCTCTTTGATGAATGCGGCGTCTTGGTGAAATCTGCCAAAACACACGGCGGCTGCAGGAGACAGCCCGAATTATATTTTGTTGAGAAAACACTATTCATTTTCGTTGTGTTGCTAAAGTCGAGCTTGTTAATAGAGAGGGGCTTGGTCTGAAGGATTAACGACAAGCTCCATGTTCATTTCAGAGGCTGCCGCATCACACACACCTGCAACTGATGGATTATGGGTAAGCACTTTTGTTTGTAGGTTGCATTTTGTGATGAGACGTTTGATCCGGCAAAAGTGTCAAGTCAGGCAGAAAAGCAGGCTAACAAGAAGCCTGGTTTCCTCTGGGTATAAAAACACTGGTTTACTGTTGTTTCCCTGCAAATGCTCAGCCTCCTTTCATCAGCATATTTTAACAGTCATGCAGCAAAGAACAAAAAGAAGACAAATTGAGGTTTGGGAAGGACCAGAGACAACAGAAATTTCTCTTGAATTAGCGGTGAGCGAGGCGAAGCTCGCAGCTTAACGGCTCTGTTCCTGCAGCAGGAACCTTTCCCACAAAGCGTCCACCGCTCTCCTCGCAGAATAATTGAACGGAAAATGAAACGACGCCTTTTGGTTTTATCTGTTGTAAATACACACCTAGACTACATGGACAAAAGTATGTGGACACGTTGAATTCAGGTGTTTCGTCTGGGAGACAAAACAATTATGACTAATGTCAGAATATAGTTTTATATTGGGATAAATATCATTACATTGGTTACTTTGGTTTTAAATTGTTATCTTTACTTAACCCGTAAACACCCACAACTATTATGTTCATAACATCCAAGGGATTTTTACTACTAATATTTACTAGTTTCATTTTCCAAACTGATTTATCACCATTTATTTTAATATATCCTCTGCATTTTGCATTTTTCAGTGAAAATCTCATATTTTCCTGTTTCATTTACTGGTTATGTGGATGTTCATAACAGCTCAGAGTGGATTTAAAGGTTATTAGATCAAATCATGACATTGATCTAACTCCATTTTGTTCATATTACTTATTATTTTGTTGATTTATTAGGAATTTTTTGTCAGTTTCTTCATTACTTTGGCTGTTTTTGTTCATTTTGTTGCTTATTTTATTCTTTTTACTTTCACATTACTATTATTTTGTAGTTTTGTTTTTTTTTTAATTATTATTCCATTTTGTTCGTTTTATCCACTGTCATTGATCCAACTCCATGGGTTTGACTGGTGAATCAATGTTGTAGAAGATGACAGTGTTTCCATGGTAACTACAGAGCCTGTGAATGTCCAAATGGGTCATATCTGATGACCATGAAAAGATGAAGAACTGTATTTTACACCAATTATTAACATGTATTGATAGGATTAGTGATCAGCAGGTATTAAACAGGTTAGATCAGATGGTTTTGGTCGATGGTGGATGTTTGGATCTTTGTGGGTTAAGTTCTCTCAACATTGATGTTTTTTCTTTTTTCTTATTCATGACTATGATTTTAAATGTTCTATCTCTACATTTCATAAAAATGTTTTTCGTGCTCTGACTGTAAATAATAATTTTCTACGACAACTAACATCTACTTTCTTCACACATCATTTAGGAAGAAAATCTCCCATTAAACTTTAGGAATCCTATCAGTCACATTGATTCACCAGTCAAACCCATGGAGTTGGATCAATGACAGTGGATGGACACACTGCGTTTATGTTCCATTAATGAGAGATTTTGCTGAAAAAGTCAATTTTTTCTTCATTTTTTTTGGATATAATAATCCTCAACTTTAATCTGAGCATTTGTGAACAACAATAAAAAATCTCCCATTAAACTTTAAGGAAATATTGCTGTTTTTATCTCAAATCCTCATGACAGGACAATTTACAGCTGTAGACAAGATGTGTCCCATACTTTTGTCCGTATAGTTTATAAACATCAATATTTCCTATGTTTGAATATTTTTATTATCCCAGACCTGTATTAGAAAAAAAACAAAAAAACAAAACAAACACTTGAATTCAACGTGTCCCCAATACTTCTGTCCATATAGTTTATAACGTCAATATTTACTATTTTTGAATATTTGTTTGTATCCCAGACGTCTGTTAGAAAAGAACCCTGAATTCAGCATGTCCACATACTTTGTCCATATGGTTTATAAATATCAGTATTTCCTATGTTTGTATATTATTTGGTATCCCAGACCTCTGTTAGAAAAGAACCCCTGAATTCAGCGTGTCCACATACTTTTGTCCATATGGTTTATAAATATCAGTATTTCCTATGTTTGTATATTATTTGGTATCCCAGACCTCTGTTAGGAAAGAACCCCTGAATTCAGCGTGTCCACATACTTTTGTCCATATGGTTTATAAATATCAGTATTCCCTATGTTTGTATATTATTTGGTATCCCAGACGTCTGTTAGAAAAGAACCCCTGATTCAGTGTGTCCACATACTTTTGTCCATATGGTTTATAAATATCAGTATTTCCTATGTTTGTATATTATTTGGTATCCCAGACGTCTGTTAGAAAAGAACCCCTGAATTCAGCGTGTCCACATACTTTTGTTCATATGGTATATAAATATCAGTATTCCCTACGTTTGTATATTATTTGGTATCCCAGACGTCTGTTAGAAAAGAACCCCTGAATTCAGTGTGTCCACATACTTTTGTCCATATGGTTTATAAATATCAGTATTTCCTATGTTTGTATTTTATTTGGTATCCCAGACCTCTGTTAGAAAAGAACCCCTGAATTCAGCGTGTCCACATACTTTTGTCCATATGGTATATACATATCAGTATTCCCTATGTTTGTATATTATTTGGTATCCCAGACCTCTGTTAGAAAAGAACCCCTGAATTCAGCGTGTCCACATACTTTTGTCCATATGGTTTATTAATATCAGTATTCCCTATGTTTGTATATTATTTGGTATCCCAGACCTCTGTTAGAAAAGAACCCCTGAATTCAGCGTGTCCACATACTTTTGTCCATATGGTTTATAAATATCAGTATTCCCTATGTTTGTATATTATTTGGTATCCCAGACGTCTGTAAGAAAAGAACCCCTGAATTCAGCGTGTCCACATACTTTTGTCCATATGGTTTATAAATATCAGTATTTCCTATGTTTGTATATTATTTGGTATCCCAGACCTCTGTTAGAAAAGAACCCCTGAATTCAGCATGTCCACATACTTTTGTCCATATGGTTTATAAATATCAGTATTTCCTATGTTTGTATATTATTTGGTATCCCAGACCTCTGTTAGAAAAGAACCCCTGAATTCAGCATGTCCACATACTTTTGTCCATATGGTTTATAAATATCAGTATTCCCTATGTTTGTATATTATTTGGTATCCCAGACCTCTGTTAGAAAAGAACCCCTGAATTCAGCGTGTCCACATACTTTTGTCCATATGGTTTATAAATATCAGTATTCCCTATGTTTGTATATTATTTGGTATCCCAGACCTCTGTTAGAAAAGAACCCCTGAATTCAGCGTGTCCACATACTTTTGTCCATATGGTTTATAAATATCAGTATTCCCTATGTTTGTATATTATTTGGTATCCCAGACGTCTGTTAGAAAGAACCCCTGAATTCAGCATGTCCACATACTTTTGTCCATATGGTTTATAAATATCAGTATTCCTATGTTTGTATATTATTTGGTATCCCAGACCTCTGTTAGAAAAGAACCCCTGAATTCAGCATGTCCACATACTTTTGTCCATATGGTTTATAAATATCAGTATTCCCTATGTTTGTATATTATTGGTATCCCAGACCTCTGTTAGAAAAGAACCCTGAATTCAGCGTGTCCACATACTTTTGTCCATATGGTTTATAAATATCAGTATTCCCCATGTTTGTATATTATTTGGTATCCCAGACCTCTGTTAGAAAAGAACCCCTGAATTCAGCATGTCCACATACTTTTGTCCATATGGTTTATAAATATCAGTATTCCCTATGTTTGTATATTATTTGGTATCCCAGACGTCTGTTAGAAAAGAACCCCTGAATTCAGCGTGTCCACATACTTTTGTCCATATGGTTTATAAATATCAGTATTCCCTATGTTTGTATATTATTTGGTATCCCAGACCTCTGTTAGAAAAGAACCCCTGAATTCAGCGTGTCCACATACTTTTGTCCATATGGTTTATAAATATCAGTATTTCCTATGTTTGTATATTATTTGGTATCCCAGACCTCTGTTAGAAAAGAACCCCTGAATTCAGCGTGTCCACATACTTTTGTCCATATGGTTTATAAATATCAGTATTCCCTATGTTTGTATATTATTTGGTATCCCAGACCTCTGTTAGAAAAGAACCCCTGAATTCAGTGTGTCCACATACTTTTGTCCATATGGTTTATAAATATCAGTATTCCCTATGTTTGTATATTATTTGGTATCCCAGACCTCTGTTAGAAAAGAACCCCTGAATTCAGCATGTCCACATACTTTTGTCCATATGGTTTATAAATATCAGTATTCCCTATGTTTGTATATTATTTGGTATCCCAGACGTCTGTTAGAAAAGAACCCCTGAATTCAGCGTGTCCACATACTTTTGTCCATATGGTTTATAAATATCAGTATTCCCTATGTTTGTATATTATTTGGTATCCCAGACGTCTGTTTGAAAAGAACCCCTGAATTCAGCGTGTCCACATACTTTTGTCCATATGGTTTATAAATATCAGTATTCCCTATGTTTGTATATTATTTGGTATCCCAGACCTCTGTTAGAAAAGAACCCCTGAATTCAGCGTGTCCACATACTTTTGTCCATATGGTTTATAAATATCAGTATTTCCTATGTTTGTATATTATTTGGTATCCCAGACCTCTGTTAGAAAAGAACCCCTGAATTCAGCGTGTCCACATACTTTGTCCATATGGTTTATAAATATCAGTATTCTCTATGTTTGTATATTATTTGGTATCCCAGACCTCTGTTAGAAAAGAACCCCTGAATTCAGCATGTCCACATACTTTTGTCCATATGGTTTATAAATATCAGTATTCCCTATGTTTGTATATTATTTGGTATCCCAGACCACTGTTAGAAAAGAACCCCTGAATTCAGCGTGTCCACATACTTTTGTCCATATGGTTTATAAATATCAGTATTCCCTATGTTTGTATATTATTTGGTATCCCAGACGTCTGTTAGAAAAGAACCCCTGAATTCAGCGTGTCCACATACTTTTGTCCATATGGTTTATAAATATCAGTATTCCCTATGTTTGTATATTATTGGTATCCCAGACATCTGTTAGAAAAGAACCCCTGAATTCAGCGTGTCCACATACTTTTGTCCATATGGTTTATAAATATCAGTATTCCCTATGTTTGTATATTATTTGGTATCCCAGACCTCTGTTAGAAAAGAACCCCTGAATTCAGCATGTCCACATACTTTTGTCCATATGGTTTATAAATATCAGTATTCCCTATGTTTGTATATTATTTGGTATCCCAGACCTCTGTTAGAAAAGAACCCCTGAATTCAGCGTGTCCACATACTTTTGTCCATATGGTTTATAAATATCAGTATTCCCTATGTTTGTATATTATTTGGTATCCCAGACCTCTGTTAGAAAAGAACCCCTGAATTCAGCGTGTCCACATACTTTTGTCCATATGGTTTATAAATATCAGTATTCCCTATGTTTGTATATTATTTGGTATCCCAGACGTCTGTTAGAAAAGAACCCCTGAATTCAGCATGTCCACATACTTTTGTCCATATGGTTTATAAATATCAGTATTCCCTATGTTTGTATATTATTTGGTATCCCAGACCTCTGTTAGAAAAGAACCCCTGAATTCAGCGTGTCCACATACTTTTGTCCATATGGTTTATAAATATCAGTATTCCCTATGTTTGTATATTATTTGGTATCCCAGACCTCTGTTAGAAAAGAACCCCTGAATTCAGCATGTCCACATACTTTTGTCCATATGGTTTATAAATATCAGTATTTCCTATGTTTGTATATTATTTGGTATCCCAGACCTCTGTCCTGTGCTGCGTCGGCGTCCCTGCTGGGCTGCTCCAGGACCAGTTGGTGGTAGCGCCGCCTGCTGGCTGCGGTCACAGGTCGTTAACGGAGCGGCTGAGTGTGTGTTGGATCCATGCTGCTGTCGGAGCGGTGCTGCTTCATTAAGGTCTGTCGGCTGGCCGTGGTGCTTCTGGCCTCCGTCAGGAACATACATGACGCCAACACTGCGGCTCATTTTCAAAGACCTCAAATCATTTTACTAGTGAATGCATTTTTCTCTAGATTTAACCTTTTACTAAATAAATAATCTCCTTTTACTGTCACATTCTCTGCATTTTTGTCAGTGAAAGTCAGGTATTTTTCAGTTTTGAATTTACTGATGGTGTAGATGTTCATCAGAGCTCAGTCAACTCTAAGGTTCCTGTGACCCTCTTGAAGATAAAGGGGTTCCAAAAATGAATGAATGACAAAAAAACTGAATTTAACGTTATGAAATCAACGACTTTTTCTGTCAAATATTTGGAACTGAATGGGTCTCCAACCACTGTCGCCTGTCAAACTCCAGACAGCCTTCATTTGAACCTGGGGTTTTTCCACATTTAATTAAATATAAAGACCTAGAACTCATTTTGTGGTGACTTTCTCTACATTTTTCATTGAAAATTCATGTATTTTCCTATATTTAATTCACTGATCATGCAGATGTCCATAGAATCCATAGAAATGAATGAATTTTCAGTCAAATCTGTCATTATCTGAACATAAAGCCGGTGTGTCCATCCACTGGCATTGATCCAACTCCATGGGTTTATTACTTTTTCTTCATTTCTATTCAGTTTGTGACTTATTTTGTTCATGTTACTTATTTTTTTGTTGATTTATTATAAATTTTTGGTCATTTTCTTCATGACTTTGGTTGTTTTTTGTTCATTTTGTTGCTTATTTTATTATCTTTACGTTTACATTATTTATTATTTTGTAATTGTTTTATTATTATTATTATTATTATTATTATTATTATTATTATTATTATTATTCCATTTTTATTCATTTTATCCACTGTCATTGATCCAACTCCATGGGTTTTACTGGTGAATCAATGTTGTAGAAGATGACGGTGTTTCCATGGTAACTACGGAGCCTCTGAACGTCCAAATATGGTCATATCTGATGAGCATGAAAAGATGAAGAACTGTATTTGACACCAATTATTGACATGTGTTAACAGGGTTAGTGGATCAGCAGGTAGTAGACAGTTCAGATCAGTAGATGCTTTGGTCTCTGGTGACTTTTTCGGTCTTTGAGGGTTAAAATGTTTCCAGCTGCTGAACACATACCTGCACTTCCACCTGATTTGCATAAAAGCATCCTCCACTACAGACTAATACCACTAATGCAGTGAATACATGCACTGACCTTCACAGAGCCTTTATGATGGACTGAATGGGCAGAGTTTAGGAGTGGGGGTCCACACTATTGTCCATGTCACTGCTACACTGATGGACGACCGAGGTCCAGACTGACCGTCCCCGATTGGACAGACACTCCAGCTTTTTGTTCAGATGTTTGTGTGCGCAGTAGCCAGAGTTTAGTCGTTAGTATCACGAGAAGTTCCAATGACAGCAGATCATTAACAACATGTCAATGAAAAATGTAAATAAGGTTAGTGATGCACCCATCTGTTTCCACTCAGACTTTTTTCTCTGCTCTGTGGTTTTTGGGACATTTTGGATGACTGGAGGATTTTAGACGAGTTTACTTTAGAATGAAGAGTCAACACTTACAGGAAACTTTTGTAAGATTCCAGAGGTAAGAAGGAAACGGACCCAATGCATCTGCAGGTTAAAGGGTAAAACCTCCTGGGACGCCGATGGGGGGGTATAACATGACACATTCATGGGGCCCAGCAAGAGCAGAGGAGGGGGTCCAGTGGATACAGGCTAGACCAGGGGTGGGCAACCTGCGGCCCCAGAGCCTCATGTGGCTCCTCCTCCTCCTTGTAGTGGCTCCTCCCTTTACTGCAGCTCCTCCTCCTCCTCGTAGTGGCTCCTCCCTGTACTGCGGCTCCTCCTCCTCCTCCTCGTAGTGGCTCCTCCCTTTACTGCGGCTCCTCCTCCTCCTTGTAGTGGCTCCTCCCTTTACTGCAGCTCCTCCTCCTCCTCGTAGTGGCTCCTCCCTGTACTGCGGCTCCTCCTCCTCCTCCTCGTAGTGGCTCCTCCCTTTACTGCGGCTCCTCCTCCTCCTTGTAGTGGCTCCTCCCTTTACTGCAGCTCCTCCTCCTCCTTGTAGTGGCTCCTCCCTTTACTGCAGCTCCTCCTCCTCCTCGTAGTGGCTCCTCCCTTTACTGCGGCTCCTCCTCCTCCTTGTAGTGGCTCCTCCCTTTACTGCGGCTCCTCCTCCTCCTTGTAGTGGCTCCTCCCTTTACTGCAGCTCCTCCTCCTCCTCGTAGTGGCTCCTCCCTTTACTGCAGCTCCTCCTCCTCCTCGTAGTGGCTCCTCCCTTTACTGCGGCTCCTCCTCCTCCTTGTAGTGGCTCCTCCCTTTACTGCGGCTCCTCCTCCTCCTTGTAGTGGCTCCTCCCTTTTCTGCAGTCAGTCCAGATGCTAGTGTTTTTCTCATGTTCTCCTCATTGGACAGTTACAGTAGATGAGCTGAATGGAGTGAAGGTGCCTTCAACAACAGTTCATTTCTGCTCCAGGTTAAAGACGCAGATGCAGACACAGATACAGTTGTAGATGCAGACGCATCTGTGTCTGCATCTGTGCAGATGCATCTGTGCAGATGCGCCTGCAGACGTGGGGGGGGGGGTATGGCTGTGACTGCTAATAAAGGTTGCAGAGCCCTGGGCTAGACGTGAACATGTCCTGGAAGATCCACTGTATAAGAGACGCACAGAAGTCAGGAATCGGACGTTCAAAGCATGTTAGGATTCAGTTTCATTTTCACGGTAGCGCAAGTGACATCATGCCCCCCCCCCACCCACCCCCACCCACCAACAGATCAACAAGCAACTGAATTTTATGAAAGGGCCCACAATGTGTAGCTTTCACGGGGCCCACAGTTGGTACCTCTAACGGCCACTAGACGGTTTGACCAAATATCCTGCTACTACACTGGAAAAAGGGTTCAAGAAAGTAAAAAAAAAAAAAGCACCTGGTTAAAAATGTAGAAATAGGAATAAGAAAGAGAAATTTATCTAAAAACACAATTATTCCAACTTTATGGGCAAATGTTTCTTTTGAGGTCAAAGGTCAAAGACATTATGAGCTCAGGTCAGTGGAAACTCAAAGTATGAGTTTAATTTGATTTAAATTTAAACATCAGGAACTCAGACTCAATACAAAACTTCAAATCACTACTCAGAACTCACCTGTTCAAACTGGCATTTTCTTCAACCTCTTTTTTTTCTGTCTGTTCTTTTTGTTTTGTTTGTTTGTGAAGCGTCTTTAAGTGTCCAAAAAAGCACTGTATAAGTGGGATGTATTATTATTATTATTAGTAGTAGTAGTAGTAGTATTCATTCATTCATTCCATGACCAACCTCATTTTAGGATTCTCTCCTTTTACAAATCAGTTTTCTCACTGAAATGAAGTGAAATATAATGAATCTGTTCCAGCTCCAAAAACCAGCTAAAAATGCAGTTCCAAAGAAAATAAGAAGTACAAAAACAGATACACTGGTTTTATTAACTTGTTTAAAGGTAACCAAGCTTCTGCTAACTTTATGTAATCTGTGCGTGAGGAAGACAGTGGAGGAGGAGGAAGAGGAGGAAGAGGAGGAGGAGGA
>NC_043966.1:751542-832393 GCF_902148855.1 Sphaeramia orbicularis
AGGACGAAGACTTTCTTTCTCTCACTCGATTGAAAAGATCTCAGTGGAAATTCTCCCATTGTGGAAAAAGTCTGCTTCTCACTCATAACAAGTCTGCAAAAAAAATAAATGAAAAAATATGATGGTCCAAGAAAAGAAGATGATCAGACAGTTTTTTTGTTTTGTTTTCTCTTAAAAAGTTCATTTTAGACTGTTTTGATTAGACGCAAACAAACAGAAATTTTAATTTTCTGATTTAATAATGAATCTGAAGTCTCCAGGGCTGACCAAGATAAAAAGACTTTTAAAGATGTAGTAAGATGTGTAAATATTGAACAAGATGAAAATGAAATCTTTTACATAGTTTTTTGTTGTGTTATATTATTTTTTGCTGTTGTTACATCTTTTTCCATAACCTTGGCTTATGTCTTTCATGTTGTTTCTGAAAAACTTTACACTTTTGAAGCAGAAATACTGAAAAACACTAAAGATAAGATAAGATAAGATAAGATAAGATAAGATAAGATAAGGCTTTATTTGTCCCACAAGGGGAAATTCCAGTAAATATTGGATTTAATGATGCACAAATAGAAGCAAAAGAAACAGTGTTGGTAGAAAACACGACAAGCTTTAAAACACATGAAATAGAAAGTGATGTAAACATGAAACAAGACACAAAAAAAGAAAAAGAAAAAAAACACAAAAAGACCTAAAACAAAACTATCTCTATGAGATGCAGTAATAAATATGACTTGATGTATACACGTCAGAAGATGAAAAGATCCAAAGGACACAGACAAAAATGATGCAAAAGATATGAACGAAAATCATGTAAAAGGAAAAAAAAGACAAAGCTGTAAAAGATGATTCATTCTTTACATTTGGCTTCTTTATTTCTGTCAAAACAGTCAACTGGGTTTGGAGACTTTGGAGAACTCTGGGAGGGTTCCTTTAAAAAACGTTCACAAATCATCCATTTGTGCAAACTGGGATTCAATGTAAGATTGTACATCGTGTCCATCTCATAAAAGTCAGGCTTCAAAAAGTTAACAGTCTAAAAGTCTTAAGAGCGACACAAATAGATTCTTAAATGTGATCTGAAGTCTTTAACACCTGTGAAATACTTGTAACTGTTCTAGAATCCACCTCAGGAACATGTGAACATCAATGTTTTCATGTTGGCAGCATTTTTAAGTTAGTTTTACTGTGTGTTATGTCTGTCGTTCCATGATGCTGTAAGTCTGTCCATCCATCCGTCCATCCGTCCATCTGTCTGTCCATCCATCCATCTGTCTGTCCATCCATCCGTCCATCCATCTGTCTGTCCATCCATCCATCCATCCATCCATCCAAGTGCTATGATGAAAAACAAAAATCAAAGGGTCCCTTACCCCCCCCAGGTCCAACCTGGGGGTCTACTGGTGTCTGTTCCTGACTGTCCTGAAGCTCATTTTCATCTCTTTCTTTATTTCATGTGTTGTTGGATCGGTGTAATTGTTTTCAGATTCAGTTCACTTTTATTGAAGGCTCACTTCTGCTGGTTTGACTTCTGTAAACAGGTACTTCTGTTTCTAACGCTGTCATGTGTCACTGCCTTCATACTTCCATGCGTTCCAGTGGGTTGGAGTGAGCGTTTCTCAATCAACCCACCAGAGGGCGCTGCTCGTAATTAAACATACTGGCCGAATACCACGAAGAAGAGTAACATTTCTGAGAAGAAGCAAGTCAATAACAAACCTGGTGATGACAGAGGAGATAACACTACTGTGAATACTACTGTTAATATTGTAAAGGGTAGTTGTCATTAATGTGTTGTAGTTTTTCACTAATTCACACAGTCGTTCTTTAAAAAGTTCCGCCATTTATGGAAATGAGTCTCTTTAAATCTCAACACTGCCTCCACGGTTCCGGTGGTACTGATCCATATCACCGTCTGGGTACAGATCCTCAAGCCCCTGAAGAATGGACAGAATTACAAACAGAATGTACGCAGAGGACGGACACAACGCTCCGTCTGCGCCTTTAACATAGAGCAGGGGTGTCAAACATGCAAAACCACCACACCAACCCTAACCCTAACCCTGACCCTGACCCTGACCCTAACCCTGACCCTGACCCTAACCCTGACCCTGACCCTAACCCTAACCCTGACCCTGACCCTGACCCTAACCCTAACCCTAACCTGACCCTAACCCTAACCCTAACCCTGACTCTAACCCTAACCCTGACCTAACCTGACCCTAACCCTGACCCTGACCCTAACCCTGACCCTGACCCTAACCCTGACCCTAACCCTGACCCTGACCCTAACCCTGACCCTGACCCTAACCCTGACCCTGACCCTGACCCGACCCTAACCTGACCCTGACTGACCCTAACCCTGACCCCGACCCCGACCCCCTAACCCTGACCCTAACCCTAACCCTGACCCTGACCCTGACCCTGACCCCTAACCCTAACCCTGACCCTGACCCTAACCCTAACCCTGACCCTGACCCTGACCCTGACCCTAACCCTGACCCTGACCCACCAAGCAGCTGAATCTGGTCCATGGGATGAACATTTAAAGTGCAAACATTACACTGAAGATATTAAGAGTGTCAGAGTCATTATAGTTGAGGAGCCACATTCAGATCCATATGATCTGAAGTAAAATAACAGCAGAACCTAGAACTAATAACAATAACAACCTCCGCTGTTCTTGGTAGTTCTAGGTTTCAGCTGGACTAGTTTTTGCTCTTTTGAAGCAAACTAGAACAACCAAGAACAGTGACATGGGCAAAATGACACATTTAATAAGAACTGTTCTTATTTTAGTTCCAAACCTCCCACTTTTTAAACATATTATACCTTTACCAAATGACTGTGTTGCAACTGAGTTTAATGCATTTGTACAAATGATAAGTTTAGGCTAATATTGTTCAAACTGCACTTATTGTTCCTTACAAAATTTTATTTTTTTTCAGGTTATTCACCATGTTTTTGTGAAAGGATAGTCTGTAAATGTAAAATCTTTTCATTATTTAATGTTTTTTATTGCACTAAAACAAAGAGAAAAAGTTATTATTTTGGTAATGATGTTTATTATTTACTGGTCCCTGGATGAAATTGAGTTTGACCACCTCAGACGTGGAGCGTAAAGGAGCCCTTCTTCAGACCAGGGACTCTTCAAAGACGTGAAGCTCCACCGGAACCTCCAGACCACACATCTGTCTAATTCTGTCCTAGCGTCTCCAGGGTGGGTTCAGTCATGTCCGTCAAACTGCAGCAGGTTTCCTGGGTTTCCAGCGGCTCTGAACTCACCCCACTGGGCGTCAAAACGCTGAGTAACCCGAGGACACCTGAACGCAGCACCACTCTGTCAGTCAATACATGTTGGTGATAGGCTTTAATTGCATAAGGCGATGGTGTAAACAGAAGCGAGGACGCAGCCAGGACGGCACTAATTAAATCGGACTAACTCCATCCAGGGGTCAGGGACACATTTGGCCTTATTAAGAACTATGTGAACATGTAACCTGCTTTGAATCATTCAGCTGCCATAATTAAATTAAACAAGCAAGAAAAAGAACAGAGAGGTTATTAGGAAGCTCCGACTTAAAGATCAGTCGCAATCCAACGATTTATTAACCCTGTAAAGCCTGAACCATTAAATCATTGACAGAAAATTCCAGTTCTTTGAAACTGGAGCCTTTATTGGTCCTTCTGAAACAACCAAAACAAGGCTTTTTCAAATATCCATTTCCATGTATGAGTTTCAAGTTTGTATCATATTTGATCCATCGGATCTCTTTGATGTAAAACATAGAAGGAAATCGTTCTGCTCAGGACATTGTTTGTTTTTCTATTTGTGTCCTAAAATGGTTCTTTAGATAGAAAAGGTTGCCGACCCATGGATTAGAAGAACCCAAAGTATGGTCTGGTTCTGGTAAAGTCCACATTTTACGTGTTCTTTATCTGAGAATGGATCATTTTACTAAAATTAAACTAAAAATGTTTTCACTGTCACTGTTTTCAGCTCCACATGATATCTTCTTCTACACATCTAATCTTTTCGAAGCAATTTTAATATGGTGGTTGTTCATTTATATTTAATCAACCCTTAAAGACCTAAAATTATTTTTTTGGTGACTTCCAAATTAGTTTTTTTTTTTCCACATTGAACCTTTTCTAATCAATTTAATCACCATTTATTATATTATTCTCCTCTACATTTTACATTTTTTTAGTGAAAATCAGGTGTTTTCTTATTTTTTTAATATACTGATCATATACATGTTCATAAAAACTCAGCGTAAATTCAAAGATCATTAGAGCAAATCGGACAAAACTGAAGAAAAATGACCATTTCAGCAAAATATGTAATAAACTGAACATAACCCCAGTGTGTCATCCACTGTCACTGATCAACTCCATGGGTTTGGACTGGAGAATCGATGTTGTAGAAGATGACTGTGTTTCCATGGTAACTACGGAGCCTGTGAATGTCCAGATGGGTCATATGTGATGACCATGAAAAGATGAAGAAACTGTATTTGACACCAGTTATTGACATGTATTGATAGGATTAGTGGATCAGCAGGTATTAAACAGTTTAGATCAGTAGATGGTTTTTGGTCACTAGTGACTGTTCAGCTCTTTGAAGGATGATTGACACTTTCTTAGATGAATAAGGACTCAAATGGTGATTGCTGATGCTGTAAGAATAGATGATTGACAGCTGTTTTGTCCAATCATGGTCCAGAATCTGTCTGATGTCTGACCAGGAGCCAATCAGGCAGCCGGGGGTGTAGAGACAGATTCTGATTCTGTTACGTGGGAGACACGGTCGGATATCGCCTTCCTTTTGTAACACCGTAGTAATCCCTGTGTACAGGATGTAGCACAGGGGGGTCAGACTCATTTCTGGTTCAGGTTCCACATACAGCCCAATATGATCTGAAGTGGGTCAGACCCAGTAAATTAATTACATTTTTCACCTATTAATGACAACTTTAACCTTTTGTCTTTGTTTTATAGCGAAAAAGGTTCAATTGCATTATGAAAATGTGTACATATACAAACTATCCTTTAAAATGTTGAATTACTTTATCCTTTCACATGAAACTAAATAACATGAGCAACCATGTGCAACCTGAAAAAGGGCAATTTAAACAATATTCTGTCTCAGTTTATCATTTACACATGTGTAGGAAAACGTACACATCACAGTGGATCTACTAAGACACAAAACGTTTAATAAACAGGGAGAAACACTGGTCAAATCACACTTTTCAGTCATGTTATTTCATTTTCTGTAAAAAGGCAGTTTAAAATAATAACATTTTCAAGTAATGGGATTTTTTTTACACTAAATAAAGGGGAAATTTCTGAGAAAAGTCATCATTAATAGGTTCTTCTGATGGTTTTTTACTTGTCTGACCCACTTGAGACTGAATTATTGTGTGTGTGGAACCTGAACTAATATTCTGGTTAGTACCTTCAGTGTGAGTTTGCTCATGTCATAAAATTCACTGGACCCTTTCACGAGACCAGTTTTGGCCCACGGGCCGTATGTTTGACTCCCCAATGCAGCACATGGGAGGAGTGTAACATACAAATACTAAACCAAAACTCCAAAACTGTGTGTGACCTCAGCTGATGTCCACAGCAGCTGGCCAATCACCTTAAAGGATCATTTACTGCATATCTACTCACTGATCCTCATCAATAATCACTTCATCAAAGACCAAAACTCCGCCTCAGGGTAAAGAGAGCAACGAGGAGACGAGAGCCGCTGAGCAGAGACTGAGGGGGTCATGGACAGCACACAGTTACTTCGAAATGACGGAAAATGACGCAGAGGAGGAGGAAGACTGAGAGGAGAGGCGTCTGGAGGTGTCACAAACAAACAACAAACAAACAAACAAACAAACAACAAACAGACAACAAACACACAAAGGTGTCCTGGAGTCTGAAAACAGTCTTTTAAATCCAAGTTCAGGACCGGACAAACACCGGTGGAAGACAAAGAGGACGTATGCTGCCTTCCAGACAGGTTTCTAAGCCCGGAAGTCACGACCATATGCTGCTGCTGTGGCTCAGGCTGGTGTTAAAACTGTTAAATTTACGTTTGGTCTCATCCCACAGGCTGGAAAATGCATGTATTAAATCATTACAATATCATTACACTGCTGCTAAAGCAACAAACCTCCATGTGGCCTAAGCCTTCTGCAACAGTCCTGTATGTGGTATGTTTTGGTTCAAGGTCCTTCTTCTATGCATTAAACCAGTGATTCAACTGCTGGGTCATGACCCTAAAGTGGGCTGGACATAAACACAGCTCGTATCCTTGATACTTTATTGAGCCCAGGGGAAAGTTGTGTTTGTCACAGTTACTCCATTCAAGTAAAAGAAAAAAGATGTAGGAAATTATCAACTAGAAGAAATATACCAGTATTAGATATTTACAATATTTAACCTCCTCAGACCCAGGACATGTCAGCAGTACCAGCTTTTGTGTTTTTATTCAATCAGTGCCTATATTGGAAACATCATGATGCAACAGTTATTCAGATGCAGTTTTTAACATTTTTATGGAATGTCCTTGTGGTGGACAGTTTTCTTTTCTTTTTTTTGTATAAAGTTGTAAAACTCGTGTCCACAAATGTGGACAGAAAAACCCAGAGCTGGGGCTGAGGAGGATAAAGCTCTAAAATACAAACATATATCACTCTGACTGAATATATCCATTTATATTTACATTTATACATTTGGCAGACCGCTCTTTTCCAAAGCGACTTACAGGGAAAGATTAACAATTACGCTCTGTCTCTACTTCTTTTATAAAGCACTTTAAAAGAACCACAGTGGACCCAAAGCGCTGTACAGAAGAATAAATAAAAAACAAATAAAAGAATAAAATAACAGAATAGATGAAAGACAAAAACAGCTGTACAATTAAAAACAGTGGAAATAAATAATAGATTAAAAAAAAATAAATATATATATATATATATATATATATATATATATATATATATATATATATATATATACATATATATATATATATATAAACCAAATATACATTTACAACACTCTATTAAACACAATTAGAACAGTCAATATGATAATTACAGAAATAAATAAGTGTGCAAAAATTGTTTTGTTATGTAAAATTATTTGGTTTTAGAGTAGAAATAATATTCTACCATTCGTAACATTTTGGTAAAATTACCTCTATCTTCTTGTCAAAATGTCTTTAACCTCATTTATCCTTTTCCCTGGAAACTTTTCACTTTTACTTTTATCTGTTACATAAACCAGCACCAGAACCACTGGCAAAAAGGAAAATGAGTTGATTTTTATTTTTTTTAGAAAAGTCACTTTCTTATCAAATGACAGCAGTGATTCCTGTATAATTACAGGGTTTCTTTGGCTACGTTACATGTTGAGTGTGTGCAATCCCACATAATGAAAGCACAGCCTGTCCCTGTGCCAATGTAATCCCTCTAAATGTATGAAAATAGAAGCTGGCTATTGTTGGAGTCAGCGTGCTGCCTCAGCATATACATCCTCTGACACCATTTGGAAGAGTTGCACCCTGGGATATTCTCTCGCTGGGACAAAATCCATCTCGATCCATCTCCCCTCTGGCACAGCGAGAGGAAGTTTGATTGATTTATCAGGCCTGCGTCTCCCCAGCCTCCCTTTAATGAGACAGTAATAGCCCACGGTCGGCCGGCGCTCCAGAGACCGATGTGAAGGAGAGGCGAGCGCAGAGAGCAGAAATGTGGACAGAATATGTAACCTGAGCTCCGATCAATCCCACACACAGACCGCTGCAGAGAGAGGCAGCAGACGGACAGGACCACAGGCAGACAGGAGGGAGAGGACACACACCCAGAGAGGCGGATGTTCCAGCCCATGGACGCAGAACACACACAAGCACAGGTGTCAAACATGAGGCCCGGGGCCAAAACCGGCCCACCAAAGGGTCCAGTCCGGCCCTGGGAGGAATCTGTCAAATACAAAAATGACACTGAAGAAATGAATAATCAAGGATGTTCAAATCATTTAGGTCAATTCAATCTAAAGTGGATCAGACTAGGAAAACACTATCATAATAACCTATAACTAATAAAAACTGCAAATTCTCCTCTTTGTTTAAGTATTAAAAACAGTAAATTAGAAACAACAGTTACATTTACAGACTATCCTTTTACAAAAAAATATGAATATCCTGAACAAACATGAACAATCTGAAGGTCTTTTTATACAATATTCTGCCTGTTACTAAATCTGTAAGTTATAATGCACATGTATAAAAGATCAACTTCGGTGTAATATTGTTAACATTGCACTTTTTCTTAAGAATTTTCAGGTTGTTCATATTTGTTCATGTTATGTTCAAGTACGGTTCATAGGTCTAAATATTTTCATCATGGAATTTGACTTTTTTCACTTGAAAACATAGAGAACACTTTGGAGGTGACATTATTTCTCAGTTCTTCTCCTATTATTTCTATTATTTGATTGGTCCGGTCCACTTTAGATCACATTAGTCTGGATGTGGACCTGAACTGAACCCTAACCCTAACCCTAACCCTGCACTGAAGCCTTCAACTGTCTCATTTATGGGCTCTTATGCAGATGCTGTGGTTTCAACACACAGAAAAAAATGCACCACCACCTGAACCTGACTTTGGAAAAGTTTCCATGGTGACAGTATTCTGGTATTAAACAGGTACATGTACAGTAGGTTAACCCATAAAAAGCCAAAGATCCACCAGTGACCACATGTATCGACTGATCTGAACTGTCTAACACCTGCAGATCCACTAATCCTATCAGTCCATGTCAATAATTGGTGTCAGATACAGTTCTTCATCTTTTCATCAGATATGACCATATTTGGACGTTCAGAGGCTCTGTAGTTACCGTGGAAACACCGTCATCTCTATAACACTGATTCACCAGTCAAAACCATGGAGTTGGATCCGTGACAGTGGATGGACACACTGGGGTTATGTTCAGATAATAATAAATCTGCTGAAAAAGTCAGTTTTTCTTCATTTTTTCTGTTTTTTGATGTAATAACCTTTGAATTCCTCTGAGTTTTAATGAACATCTACATGATCAGTCAATTAATAGAAGAAAATACACAATTTCCATTGAAAAATGCAAAATGTAGAAGCTAATATTACAATAATCAGTGATAAAATCACTGAGGAAAGGCTAAAAGTAGAATAAAAACTGAATCTGAAAGTCACCACAAACAACAGTGTTTTTAATGTTTTTTACTTGTTTTGAATGTGCGACACTGTGGTCCACTGTTGTTTTTAATGTTATCTTTAATATTCTTTAGAAAATGGATTGAAACACGTGAAGACCCTGTTCTGAACGATATAAAGCAGACTGAAAGAAGCCAGACCCTGAGTGGATCAAGTCAAAATAGATGTGATATGAGATGAAGCTGACACTTGTCTAGATCTTTACCGTCTAATATTCCCCATCATCCAATATACTGCAATCATCTCTCCATCTGCTGCTGAACAAAAACATGGAGTCGGCCGATAATTCTCAGAGTTTGTTCCAGCCATAATATGTTCGAACAGTCAGACTTCATTTGCACCTGCGTCAGATCGTCTCCTGTCACTGATGGACGTCTTCATACTGTGTCCATGCATCTGTAGGTCACATGGGTGGAACTCACTTTAGTTCTGCTTCCACATTCAGTCCAATAGGATCTCCAACAGGCCAGAAGATCCAAATAATACAAGAATAACCTGGAAAGAAGGTCAGCTTCAAACTTCTCACTATGTTTTAGAGCGAAAAAAGGAAAATGACACAACGGACATGTTTCCATCTACAAACGATCCTTGAAAAAATGGGATCAACACCAACATCCATGAACAAATAAAAAGACCAGGACCATAAGACCAGGACCAGAGGACCAGGACCATAAAACCAGGACCAGAGGACCAGGACCAGAGAACCAGGACCAGAGGACCAGGACCATAAGACCCGGACCAGAGGACCAGGACCAGAGAACCAGGACCAGAGAACCAGGACCAGAAGGACCAGGGGAACCATAAGACCAGGACCAGAGGACCAGGACCATAAAACCAGGACCAGAGGACCAGGACCAGAGAACCGGACCAGAGGACCAGGACCATAAGACCCGGACAGAGGACCAGGACCAGAGAACAGGACCAGAGAACCAGGACCTGAGGACCAGGACCATAAGACCAGGACCAGAGGACCAGGACCATAAGACCCGAACCAGAGGACCAGGACCAGAGAACCAGGACCAGAGAACCAGGACCAGAGGACCAGGACCATAAAACCAGGACCAGAGGACAGGACCATAAGACCCGAACCAGAAGGACCAGGACCAGAGAACCAGGACCAGAGGACCAGGACCAAGAGAACCAGGACCCTAAGACCAGGACCAGAGGACCAGGACCAGAGAACCAGGACCAGAGGACCAGGACCATAAGACCAGGACCAGAGGACCAGGACCATAAGACCCGAACCAGAGGACCAGGACCAGAGAACCAGGACCAGAGGACCAGGACCAGAGAACCAGGACCATAAGACCAGGACACAGAGACCAGGACCAGAGAACCAGGACCAGAGGACCAGGACAGAGAACCAGGACCATAAGACCAGGACCAGAGGACCAGGACCAGAGAACCAGGACCAGAGGACCAGGACCATAAGACCAGGACCAGAGGACCAGGACCATAAGACCGAACCAGAGGGACCAGGACCAGAGAACCAGGACCAGAGAACCAGGACCCAGAGGACCAGGACCAGAGGACCAGGACCAGAGAACCAGGACCATAAGACCAGGACAGAGGACCAGGACAGAGAACCAGGACCAGAGAACAGGACCAGAGAACCAGGACCAGAGGACCAGGACCATAAAACCAGGACCAGAGGCCAGGACCATAAGTACCCGGACCAGAGGGACCAGGACCAGAGAACCAGGACCAGAGAACCAGGACCAGAGGACCAGGACCATAAGACCCGAACCAGAGGACCAGGGACCAGAGAAACAGGACCAGAGACCAGGACCAATAGACCGGACCATAAGACCAGTACCAGAGGACCAGTACCAGAGGACCAGTACCAGAGGACCAGTACCATAAGACCAGTACCAAGGACCAGGGACCATAAGACCCGAACCAGAGGACCAGGACCAGAGAACCAGGACCAGAGGACCAGGACCAGAGAACCAGGACCAGAGGACCAGGACCAGAGGACCAGGACCAGAGAACCAGGACCAGAGGACCAGGACCAGAGGACCAGGACCATAAGACCAGGACCAGAGGACCAGGACCAGAGAACCAGACAGAGGACCCATGACCAAAGACTCATGACCAGAGGACCAGACCATAAGACCCCGGACCACAGGTCAAAGGTCATCCCCTGCAGTCGTGTGTCTTATCTCTGCAGTCATAGATTTATGTATTATATAATCTTATATATTTATATATTTCTGTCTTTGTGTCTTTATTTCCATCTTATTGTCATATAATTATATCTTATATATTTTTTCTGTCTTTATTTCCATCTCACTGTTTCGGACTGTCGGAGCCTAAAGCGGTCCACAGCTGTTTACACGGTAACAGTCCAACACATGCTGCTTATCCAATGTCACAGCGTTAGCTGCATTAAACCTGTAAAGCAGAGAGCTGGCCACAGTACAAACAGCCTTTACCTGCAGAGTTACTGATTCAACTTCTACAAGTGGAAAAGTTCCAGTGAAATGTCTTCAAGGTGGAAAAGTCGAAGGAACAGCGTTCAAGAACACTCCTGTGGAAAACAAACTGAAGCTCACATCTTAAATAGAACACTGTTTTACTTCAAGTTAAGATCGAGACACAAATCAGACTTAAAAAACATGACATTCATGATTTATATTCTTTTATGTTCATTATTTACACCCTTAAACATCCACAGACCTCTGCTTCTCCTGTAATTATTTTAATTTTCTATCATTTTCCCTCAATCTGATTCAGTTTTTTTTTTTTTAATTTACATGAACCCGAAGACTCGAAAGTAGAATAATAGAATACAACAGTAGAATAATAACAACATAACAGCGTATGAATAAATAATGAAAACTCCAAACCTGTTGTTCTGTTTTAGTGTGAAAAAGGTCAATTCACATGGAATGTACTGTACTGTGTTGTCTTTTAAGCAGTAGTGTTTTTTTAGTCCTTGACCCGTAGGCATAAATGTTGTTTTGTACTCTACTGTAGTGTATTGCACTGTAGTTTTGTAATGTATTCCACTGTATTTGCTTTGTATATTTATTTATGAAGTGGGGACAGTGGATGAAAACTAGCACTAACCCTAACCCCTAACCCTAACCCTAAGCCTAACCCTAAACCTAAACCTAAACCTAACCCTAACCCTAAACCTAAGCCTAAACCTAACCCTAAACCTAACCCTAAGGCTAAGCCCAACCCTAAACCTAAGCCTAACCCTAACCCTAAACCTAAGCCTAAGGCTAAGCCCAACCCTAACCCTAAACCTAAGCCTAACCCTAAGCCTAAACCTAAGCCTAACCCTCTAATCCTAAATCTAAGCCTAACCCTAACCCTAAGCCTAAACCTAAACCTAAGCCTAACCCTAACCCTAACCCTAAACCTAAGCCTAACCCTAACCCTCTAACCCTAAACCTAAGCCTAAGCCTAACCCTAACCCTCTAACCCTAACTCTAACCCTAAACCTAACCCTAATCCTAAACCTAACCCTAAGGCTAAGCCCAACCCTAACCCTAAGCCTAAACCTAAACCTAAGCCTAACCCTAACCCTAAGCCTAAACCTAAACCTAAGCCTAACCCTAACCCTAACCCTCTAACCCTAAATCTAAGCCTAACCCTAACCCTAAGCCTAAACCTAAGCCTAACCCTAACCCTAAACCTAAACCTAACCCTAACCCTAACCCTCTAACCCTAACTCTAACCCTAAACCTAAGCCTAAGCCTAACCCTAACCCTCTAACCCTAACTCTAACCCTAAACCTAAGCCTAAGCCTAACCCTAGTGGTCATTGGTTATTCCATGCCGTTTGTCATTGGGGTTGGGAAGCCCCTCAGATTCTTCCACCTGTGGATGTAACTCTACTCCTTTTATCCATAACAGCTGGAGCTGTGGATCGGCAAGAACCTGGAGATACAAATCCAAATACTAGGATCACAATACCACATATCATGAAATATCATGATACTGTTAAAAAGGCAATTTTTTGTTTGTTTCGTTTTTAAAATGATTATTTCTTTGAAGAACTGAATTCCATCATAAATCTGCCCAAATCCTAAACACATTTGTATTTGATCCCAACAGGATCTAATGTTCTGTCACAAATGTTCCAACTGTGTTCAAACTGAAATTCTGTTTCACAGACATTCCAGTTTCAGATCCTGTTCAAATGTTCAGGTTCTATTAGTTCACAACGAACATCAGAACAGGATTTGAGTTCAATCCAACAAAGGAACCAACATCTGCCTCAGACAGAAAAAAGAGCTTTTAGGAGGATCAAATGAGCATTATTTAATAAACAGTGTTAAATAATAATAAATACAATATAAACAATAAAGAAAACCAAGAAAAAAATGAACCTCCACCATATCTGCGTTTGAATAAATATCTAAAAATATCGATACAGTACTTTTTAATATCAATAAAGTATTGTGAAATGAAATATTGCGATATATTGCAGAGCTGGTCTTTTCTATCAGCCCTAATAACAGCATGAACCAGCGTCAGGTCCGTCTATATTTATGGAGTCTTGAACTGGACTGAGAGGAAAAAGCTGCAGATGCATTTTGAAGCCCTAAACCAAATGAACTTCCCTGGTATTTGGGCTCCTGTAGCTTTAAGACGGATCAGACTGAGGATCCCAGTGGAAATAATTAGTAAACATGGATCTTTCTCTCTGCATGAATGATTCATTAAATACTGTACACGATGGAAATCCTGTCGGTTCTGCCGAACAGGAGGGTTAAAACAGGCTGACACGAGGAAAACTGTCCCATGTTGGAAACCGAGTCAGATAAAATGTGATAAAAATAAACCATGAGCCCAACACGGCGGATCCTGGAGCAGTGAATGTCCGACGTGTATTGGATTTATTTCAGGACTTGGTGGAACATCCTCCTCTGGAATGAGCTGTTGAACAAATCCACCGACTACCTACAATTGTCAGTTTTAGCAGCTGTTAAAGTCTTCCAGGGACCTAAAATAACCCGGGTATCGCCGAGTCGAGGCTGCGGACAGAAGAGACAAGCAGATCAGAAGTTGAGGTGGAGGCGGCAGACAGACGTGGCGGCAGGTAGAGGTGGCGGCCGGCGAACAGCGGCTGGCGAACAGCGGCCGCCGCCGCCGCCACTCAATGCGGCCGTTAATTAAAGTCACTCTCCTGCGCTTTTTAAGCAACAGCTAGCAATTTCCATGGACAACAGCAGCATGGCAGCCAGCCTGGATGACCAGGAAGTGAGTGGGTGACTGGGGGGGGGGGGGGGGCGGACCCACCAGCCTGAGTTTCTGCTTTGGTCAGTGGTTCCCAACCTTTTTTGGCTTGTGACCTCATTTTAACGTCACAAATTTCTCCCCAGACATTCAGAACTCTTGGAGATGTCTTAGCGGGGCCAGGCGGGCGAAGAAATCTTTCCATTCTCTGTTCAGTCTGATTTTCTGACTGCGACTGCGGACGGGCAGGTAGTAACGCACATGGTCACATGATCGGGTCAATCCAGATATGCCCTCTCAGCAACGTGATCTTATAAATTGCGTACAAATAACATGGCACTTTTAATTGGCGTGTTAGCGGTATGCATTCGAAGCTTTTGTGTGTAGGTTCATGTCACGTCAAATACCACATGGTTAGCAGTTAAGGCGGCGTTTGTCAACCTTGGGGTCGGGACCCCACGTGGGGTCACCTGGAATTCAAATGGGGTCACCTGGAATTTCCAGTAATTGATAAAAAAAAAAAAAAAAACTTATTGATTAAAGAATATATGGTGAGTTGAGAGACAATCCCAACACATAAAAGACATGACCAACACTGAAGCTGAAACTGAAGCACTGTGCTACCTGTTGTGTGTAGTAGAAAAGTTAAGTTTGAATAAATGTATGAATGAATGAATGCATAATTCACACTAAATTATGTTTTACTGACAGAAACATTTTCAAACCATATGAAGATCTCAAAAGTGCATGGATCTCACACAAACAAGTTTCACTAGAATCATTCCAGAACTAACCAGTTACGGAAATTATATCGTTTTTTTCCTATGCTTTCCTCGTGTATTTCTAATCTTACAAGATTATGAGCCTTTGAGGAAACTCTAAAATTAAACTTTTTCTCACACTTAATTAAGACTTTCACACAAAATTCCAGACTTTTTAAGACAGTGTTTTTCAACCTTGGGTCAGGACCCCACCTGGAATTTAGAGTAATTGATAGAAATAAAAAAATACAAATAAAAAAATCTGTTGAGTTGACAGAGCCAATCCCATCCATATCAGACAAACTGTGTGTGAAACTGCAGCACTGTGCTTCTGTTTGTGTCACATGTTCACTGTGGTCAGTTTCAGATGCTGCAGCTCTTTCATCATTCATAGTTTCAGTTCTTGTTTGTTCAGTATTAATTGTCCTCCTTGTAAATCCCAGCTGGACTGACTGGACAGATCCTGACCTTTAATCTACACCTGGATTTACTGCCTCTGTCCACAGTAATAGACATTATATAGACTAAATGTCCACAATAATAGACATTATATAGACTAAATGTCCACAATAATAGACATTATATAGACTAAATGTCCACAATAATAGACATTATATAGACTAAATGTCCACAGTAATAGACATTATATAGACTAAATGTCCACAATAATACACATTATATAGACTAAATGTCCACAATAATAGACATTATATAGACTAAATGTCCACAATAATTGACATTATATAGACTAAATGTCCACAATAATACACATTATATAGACTAAATGTCCACAATAATACACATTATATAGACTAAATGTCCACAATAATAGACATTATATAGACTAAATGTCCACAGTAATAGACATTATATAGACTAAATGTCCACAATAATACACATTATATAGACTAAATGTCCACAATAATAGACATTATATAGACTAAATGTCCACAATAATTGACATTATATAGACTAAATGTCCACAATAATAGACATTATATAGACTAAATGTCCACAATAATACACATTATATAGACTAAATGTCCACAATAATACACATTATATAGAATAAATGTCCACAATAATAGACATTATATAGAATAAATGTCCACAATAATAGACATTATATAGAAGTATAGTTTTTAACATGACAGACGTATAGTTTCTAACATGACAGACGTATAGTTTTTAACATGACAGACGTATAGTTTTTAACATGACAGACGTATAGTTTTTAACATGACAAAATGACACAAGTGTCATAAAACACTGATTTGAACCCAGTCATGACCCATGGGGGGGGGGGGGGGGGGGGGGGGGGGGGGGGGGGGGGGGGCAGACACTGGTGCGTCTAAGGGTTAATGACACAACAGCGACTACATCATTTCTGTGACACTCTGTGCCAGGGGGTAAAGGTGAGGCGCTGACCTTTGAGTCCCCCCCGCACCCCCCACCCCCCCGCTGTCCGGCTCCATCATACAGATGTGAAATGTTACAGAGCAGAGCTGGAACAAACAGCCTCAGGAGTTGAAAAACAGGAAGTAAGCACAAACAAAACAACAGCGGTCTGTGACGGGCGCAGAGTGGTCTGGAAAGCCTGTAGGAACAGACTTTGTGAAAAGGTCAGCCTCAGACGACATGATGAACACTCGTCCCAAAGGCTGCGGTTTCCGTCCAACAGCAGCAGCACACTTCAACATTTGGACCTTCCACTGATTTGGGTTTGTTACTGTTTTTTCTGGGGACAGACACATGAATGTTCTCTGACAGTGATGACCTGGGGTCAGATCAATTCAATTCAATTCAATTCAACTTTATTTGTATAGCCCAATATCACAACAAGGTTATCTCAAAGGGCTTTACAGAGTCAGTTAGAGTAAACAACAGTCAAATGAACAGCAAGAAAATGAGTAGTGTCCAGGGCATCCCCCGTCCTTAGACCCTCCTTCTCGGCAAGGAAAAACTCAAAACCCAGTGGGATCAGATCAGATCAGATCATAACGACTTTTCATTTGTGTCTTTTGTACTCAAACATCTACAGTTACTAATCTGATCAAATCCACATGCAGAGGAAACTGGACAGAATTCAGTGGATTTCATGGATAAACCTGAGGTTTCCTTTGTCATCACTGGAAAGGTGGTCTTTTAAACCCTTTATCAGGCAAGTGACTATTTTGGTCATTAAATATGGGGCCAATCCTGTCCCTCAGTGAGCTCAAGAAGCATGTTGGTTTTTAAAACACGACACAGTCATTCAGAGATGTTAGTGACATTTTGAAGCTGTAAATAGTGAATATGAGTGATTTTTGTCCCTTTATGACCTTATACTTAATAATAAATGGTGGGTTTATTGCATGTGTTTACTGTGTAGCATGTGCTGCTTAGATGTTTTATGACAGAAGGAGGGAGACTAACACATTCAGGTTGAAACTTTGAACTTCAGAGTATTTCAGTGAGTGCCCTTTAAAGGGTTCAATCTGCTTCAGAACACAACTGCTGTCAAACTAGGAGGAGATAGCTTGTTTTCTGTAGCTCTTCTTGTTTTACCCTCATTAACATCTTGGAGTCTCCCACATGACTCTAACTTCATCATTTTCACCATCATTCACTGAGTGGACAGGAAACAAACGACAATAACAACAACAATTAAACAGTAAACAATAAGGCAGAATGAAACCTGTCTCAGTCTGAAGGCTCTGAAGTCTTTGGGTCCAGAATATTAATAAGAGTCATGTGGTCCAAATTCATTTAATACATCCAGGATATTAAAAAAAAAAAAACAAACACTTTTTTTTTCTTTTTCAATCACAACTGAACAGAGGTTTAAGGTCAATTTGACATTTCATTGTTCATCCAAACATCGGTATCAGTTAAATATACATTTTACAGGAAGTAACTCTGACAAGAAAAATAATGAGTCAAGTGATTTCAGTAGAAGTGTTTTTTGTAGTTCCTGCCCTTAAAACATATTTTAATTCCAGAAAACCCACAGTAATAATTGGGTAAAAGCATATTTTTAATGTTTTAGTGCAATTTATTTCCTAATTAAATGGAAAACAGCTGTAAATGTTGTCTTGTGGTGACATTGGACCGTAATGGACACATGCCATTTTGTGGTGCTTTCAGATTTCATTTCGATTATATCCAATTCACAGACGGAACAGTCACTATACTTTTCTCTCATAATGGATTAATTAATGGACTATTAGTCTAATTATGGGAGTTGTAATTACATTTACATGCATTAAGTGCAGCCTCATCTGAACTTCACTGGAACACTGAGGCGACAAACAAATACATTAAAACACATGAGCAGAAAATGGATGGACTTCTGGTTTTAACTGGTGGTGACGGTTTTAAAGGAGTCACACTCATCTAAACCCACTTGAATTAGTCTTTGGTACATTTATTATTATTATTATTATTATTATTATTATTAGTAGTAGTAGTAGTAGTAGTAGTAGTAGTAGTAGTATTTACAAAATTTACTTGATTTTTTTTTTTTTTTTTTTTGGGGGGGGGGGGGGTTATGGCTCAGGAACCAAATATGGTAACTTCATTAACCTTGATTTTCTACATAATACATACACTACAAATATAAATTTCACAAAAGTAATAAAGTCTTGTTATGTCCAATAACACACTAAATACATTTAAAATTTGAATGTCTGAGTATTTCTATGAGTGAACTATAAAGGGTTCAAGGGCTCATATTTGTCTGAACCCACTGTTATCAGTCTGGGCTTCAGTTCTTTGTGTATTTGGACCCTAATAGTTCAGACACTTTGAATCTGAACCCTCCAGCTGCTGCTAAACTATCTGTATATTCATTTGGGCAAAAATCCAGTGGATTTCTACAACCTGTTTGAATTCCTTCTTTATTTGTTTCTAGTTATCTAGTTCTACCTCCACATTTGCACATATCAGCTCCAGACTTCAGACCAACATTTGTCCAGTTCGACAGAATTGTTTGTCGTCATAAGCAGTTGTAGTAAAAACTGAAAATATGTCCGAACTTGGAGAAGATTACCTCAGATGTTCAGCTGTTGGTTGAACAGGACAGAGCAGCAACAGCCAATAACCTGGAGGGGGAAATGCAGTTTATTTAATCCCACCCCTTCTCCATAAAATATTCATTATATATATTTATTTCCCTCTTCCTTTTACATCGCTCTTTTACGTATTTTAACAATATTATGTTGGCAAAAAATGGCAACTGTAGAACAGAATAGAATAGAATAGAATAGAATAGAATAGAATAGAATAGAATAGAATAGAATAGAATAGAATAGAATAGAATAGAGCACAACTTTTTTGTCACTGTTTTACTATAATGAGAAACAGTTTAGCAACATCTTCCTCAGCAATAAAAAAAATAGGAATAAAAAAAAAAAAAAAAGTTTAAATCCAATAAAAAATTGACAAAATGTGTTTGTTCTTTTGTCATGTGGTATGTAAAATAGAAATAATACTGTCTGCTGGTAGATGTGTGAGGTAAACCTAACCATGTCCTCTCTCCACTCTGAAACATTAATTAAAGTTTAATCATACTGGTTTGAATGTCAGAAAGGCTAATTACACATGGATCTAAATAATGCGGTTGGGATTTCATGTTGACACTTGATTTGTGGAGATTCTTCAGAATGAGAACAGAATGTGGGTTAAAGAACGGCAGCTCTTCACTGGAGCGTTTCAAGGTATTTGTCAAAACATCGTCAAGGATTCAAGTTTAATTATCGCTTAAAGTTGAAAGAATTTAGACTCTGATGCATCAAAAAAATCTAGGAATGTTTATGAAATAAAATACCATCATTAAAGTCAGATTATCTGGTTCAGCCTTTTTAATCACAGTAAAGTCACTTCAAACCATTTAATCAACTTTCACTAAAAATATGATAAATGACGGTTAGGTTTAAATATAAATGCCACATCAGGGATTGACGAACAACAACTATTTATATGAAAAAAAAAAAAAAAATTATTATTGTTGTTGTTGTTACTATTACTAGTGGCATTGTGCCGGTGGTGCCGTTGTACAATAGTATGAGAGGCTAACATCTCCCAGCATACCTCACAACATTTGAATTGGGACATAAAAGTGTGCCTAGTATAATAGTCAGGAATGTTTGTATTCATTTGGTGAGTTTGGTGCAGATGAGGCCGGTGACGGCTGAGGAAAACCAGTACATCCAGCAGACAGCGGACGGACACCAAACGTGCATGATAGTAGGGTTATTATTATTATCTGATTCAGCCTTTTTACCACAGTAAAACAACTCAAAACTATTAAATCAACTTTCACTAAAAATATGATAAATGATGTGTAGGCTTATATAGGTTTAAATATAAGTGTCACATCAGGGATTGAAGAACCATAACTATTATTGTTGTTGTTTTACTACTACTACTACTACTACTACTACTGCTACTACTACTACTACTACTACTGCTACTACTACTACTGCTACTACTACTACTACTACTACTACTGCTACTACTACTACTACTACTACTACTACTACTGCTACTACTACTACTACTACTACTACTACTACTGCTACTGCTACTACTACTACTACTGCTGCTACTGCTACTACTACTACTACTACTACTACTACTACTACTGCTACTACTACTACTACTACTACTACTACTACTGCTACTGCTACTACTGCTACTACTACTACTACTACTACTACTACTGCTGCTACTGCTACTACTACTGCTACTACTACTACTACTACTACTACTACTACTACTACTACTACTACTGCTACTGCTACTACTGCTACTACTAATACTACTACTACGCTACTGCTACTACTACTACTACTACTACTGCTACTACTTACTACTACTACTACTACTGCTACTACTACTAGCTACGACACTTACTACTACTACTACTACTACTACTGCTGCTACTGCTACTACTACTACTACTACTACTACTGCTACTACTACTACTACTACTGCTACTACTACTGCTACTGCTACTACTACTACTACTACTACTACTGCTGCTACTGCTACTACTACTACTACTACTACTACTGCTACTACTACTACTACTACTACGACTACTACTACTGCTACTGCTACTACTACTACTACTACTACTGCTGCTACTCTACTACTACTACTACTACTACTGCTACTACTACTACTACTACTGCTACTACTACTACTACTACTACTGCTACTACTACTACTACTACTACTACTACTACTGCTACTACTACTACTACTACTACTGCTACTACTACTACTACTACTACTGCTACTACTACTACTACTACTACTACTACTACTACTACTATTACTACTACTGCTACTACTACTACTACTACTGCTACTACTACTGCTACTACTACTATTAATAATAATAATAACTAGTGTTTAGTTGTAACTATTTATTAAAACCAGTCCTGTGTTTCTTTGCATATATTTACAGTGTTACCTCGTTTACATTTATATGACAGAGATAACTCTAATTAAAGATGGTCAAGTCTACAAACAACAAATTAGACCAAAATATTCACACGCAGATGAATGCCAGTATTTGAACATGTGACTTTTAACACCTAAATCCACTGTCCACATTCTCCACGTCCACCGTCGGTCACATATACTTGCACATTTACAGATTTATTTACACTTTTGCAGATCTGTGTTCACATTTATCTCGGTTCTACTTACACGACTCCTAACAAATACCCAATTTACAGACCGACCTGCACAATTACAAATCCCAAAACACTAGAAAATCTCTGTCTGCAGTTCAGCATTCTTTACACATCTACAAACTGATTATGCAAACACACACTGACATGCAGACGCAGAACTCTGTACACACATTTGCAGACAGTTCTGCAACAATAAGACCCAGTGGGCCGTGGTCTACAATCACAAACCTCCTCTGTGGTGTGGATTATTTTACCAGTAAAATAGTTCCATAATAACTTTGAAATAATGCCAAGTCCATTTTTTTTCTGTTTGTTTTAGTGTAAAAAAGTAAAGTTACATGAAAACGTTTATGTTTACAGAGTATACTTTCACAAAAAAAATGTGAATAACCTCAAGAAATTTGAACAACATAAAATATCTGAAGAAAAATGACCACAACTGTCCCAATATTCTGTCTGTTTATTAAATGTTTTGTGTATTTGTAGGTCCACTGTGATCTGTAAGTTACAATGTACACGAGGACATGATGAACTGAAGCAGAATATTGTTTTAACTGGACTTATTTTTTCTTAAGAAATTTCTTGTTGTTTGTGTCTGTTGATGTAATTCACATTTTTAAAGGATGTTTTGTGCCTTTGTAGGTCTGATCTGTAATGCACAGACATATAAATGATAAAGTGAGGCATGATATTGTTCAAATTGCACTTCATTTTCTGAAGAAATTTCAGTTTTTCAGGTCATCCATGTCTTTTAGTTTGGATAGTCTGTAAGTGTAAATATTTTCATAATTTAATGTTATAATTTCCACTAAAACAAAGATAAAAATGAGGCCTTGTCATTATTTCTGGGCTGTGATGCTCTTATTTGACTGGTCCGGTCCACTTCAGATCGAACTGGGCTGAAAGTGGAACCTGAATAAACGGAGTTTTCTACGTGTGCTTTCAGTCATCTGACTGAATGTGGTTGGTGTGGTGCACTTTGGAGCTGTCGCATCCCGTTGCAGTGCAGGTTACAGCAGCGTCTGAGGCGGTACGAGCGGGGCGTGCCCCGCGTCCCCCCACCTCAGGGAGCTCATTAGTGCCAACCGCCCGCTCCGTGGTCAGCGCCGCCTCGGGGACCGGCTTCTTTACCCTCCGAGGGTTCGCCGCAGAAAGGCCGGGGCAGCGACCCCGGACTCCAAACACCCCCGCCTCAGGTGAAGGAGTTCGAGCCGGCGGTGCGCGATGGAGTTCAGAAGATAACGGCGGGTGGAGGCTCGCCCGCGGCGCCACGCTTCGCAGTTTACTGTGCGGAGAGTTAGTTTGTAGACAAAAGTTTCCTCGGAGAAGAAATGTTTCATGTTCAGACAGGAGTTATTGAGCTGAGGGCCGACATGTGTGAACGCACACACAGCGGTCCCACAAACCTTCGAGGATGACACACTGAGTCGCAGCTTTTCCCCCAGCGCTTCCACCTCCACGGAACCTTAAAGAAAACATATGCCGCCTCGGCCTCCGCCTGCAACTGTGCACGGCAACTAATAAAGTCATTATGGTTGAATGAAACAGAAGTCATCAGGTTCTACCATCCACACATTAAAGCACGTTCATCCAGACATGAGGAGGAAAACACAGGAAGTGACACTTTATGACGGAGTGTGAGTTTTCAGGGCTTTGGACGTTATTCGACGACGGTCCTTTACTGCTGACATTTGAACACAGTTATCCGTACTGTCTGCTCCTCACTGATTCACAACAGACTGATCCAAAAATAAAAACCCGTACGAATCTGCATCGTATGAGACACGGTTCTGTTTGGGGTTCTGGTTCTGTGAGGGGTCAGAGTTCACTGTTTTCAGTTTAGACCTGAACTGTATCCAGTTTTTGTGAATCTTTTCATTCTGTTCTGCATCGTCAAGTCTCAAATAGACAAATCCCTTCATCTGAGGAACATGTTTGTAGACCGGGGGGGTCAAACTCACTTTAAGTCAGTGGTTCTCAAACTGTGGGTCGGACCCCCTAGGGGAGGCGTGAAGGTTTGCCAGGGGGGTCATGGGCTCACTCCTGGGGGTTTTTTTTGTTCTTCAGGTTAGAACATGTATCAGGTGGAACTAATGTTTGATGGCTGGAGCACCCTGGACTCATTTTATGACGTCCACCAAACCACTCTACTGCCGCGGTGCTCTGTCACCAGACCAAGAGTTTAGGTTTGGACAACGGACAAGGACCGGACTGGAAAAGACACATGGGACATGTTTGTGTTCTGGACCAGTCTGGACTTTAATGTTCTGAGATGTCCAGTGGAAACGGGCTCACTGACCCACTGCCGGTTCATCTTTGGTACCAAAACTAGTTTGTTGTTTAAAAAAAAGTAACTTAATTGTCATAGTTGTAGATAACTGCACATTTCCGATTTTTAGGTAGAAAAATATTCTCAGGGAGCAGTCGGGTTGAGTTTATTAGTTATTTCCTCTGCCAAGGAGAGGCAGTGGTTATGTTTTCATCAGGGTCTGTCTGTGTGTCTGTGTGTCTGTGTCTGTCTGTCTGTCTGTCTGTCTGTCTGTGTGTCTGTCTGTCTGTCTGTCTGTCTGTCTGTCTGTCTGTCTGTGTGTCTGTGTGTGTGTCTGTCTGTCTGTCTGTGTGTCTGTGTGTGTGTCTGTCTGTCTGTCTGTGTGTCTGTGTGTGTGTGTGTGTGTGTGTGTGTGTGTGTCTGTCTGTCTGTGTCTGTCTGTCTGTCTGTATCTGTCTGTCTGTCTGTATCTGTCTGTCTGTGTCTGTCTGTCTGTCTGTCTGTGTCTGTCTGTCTGTCTGTCTGTGTCTGTCTGTGTCTGTCTGTCTGTCTGTGTCTGTCTGTCTGTCTTTCTGTCTGTCTGTCTGTGTCTGTCTGTGTCTGTCTGTCTTTCTGTCTGTCTGTCTGTCTGTGTCTGTCTGTCTGTCTGTCTGTCTGTGTCTGTCTGTCTGTCAGTCTGTCTGTCTTTCTGTCTGTCTGTCTGTCTTTCTGTCTGTCTGTCTGTCTGTCTGTCTGTGTGTGTCTGTCTGTGTCTGTCTGTCTGTCTGTCTGTCTGTATCTGTCTGTCTGTCTGTCTGTCTGTGTCTGTCTGTATCTGTCTGTCTGTCTGTGTGCAAGATAACTCCAAAAGTTCTGGACAGATTTGGATCTTTTCAGGACATGTTGATACTGGCACAAAGAACCAAGGATTACATTTTGGTGGTGAAGGGGGGGCGTGGACTGACCCACCTTGGCGGAGGTCTGCGCTCTCTGAGTGCGTTTCTAGTTTGTAAGTGTAAATATCTTCATGTGATTTTACTTGTTGTCATTGTTTGTCGAATCAGGAAACCCAGGACATGATGCTGAAGCGTCCACTGGGCCAACAGGTGGTATGCACATGAGGTTTGCCCTGACGTTGAGGGGGGGATGGGAGCCGTACCTGACACATGGGAAGGACGTCAGTATGGGACACATCATCAGGAGCGTACCTTTGAGTCACTGGGTGCTTCAGCCTTTCAACACCAGACACTGACCACAGGCGGTCATCTACAGCTGGTGAAGCCTGAGCTGGTGTCCCAGGTCCAACAGATGTTTGAATGGAGCAGCTCCAGGGACTATGCAAGGCAGGGGCGTCCTGGTCCCTGAGTCCAGCCTCAAGCGGACCGCATACCTCGTTCACCCTCCTCCTGGGGGGTTCTGGCCTGGGTTCACAAGCTGGGGATGGGGTAGGGGGCTGGGTTATTATGACCTCCACCAAGGAACAGTGGAGGTCATGTTTTCATCTGGGTTTGTCTGTTTGTCTGTTGGCAAGGTAACAAAGGGTTATGGAAGGATTTGGATGACATGTTCAGGAAATACTGACACTGGCACAAGGAACAAATGATTATATGTTGGTGGTAATGGGGGGGGGGGGGGGGGGGTGTCAGACTGATCTGCTTTGGTGGAGGTCTGCACTGTCAGTGCTTTTATTGTGTGTGTGTGTGTGTGTGTGTGTGTGTGTGTGTGACCCCTGAACTCTAATGGTCCTACATCTGTGAGTGTCTTCAGTGTCATTTTTGCACGGGTCAGGTTGAACCCTTTGACCCGCAGGCCGTACGTTTGGCACGTGTGTTGTGGACATTTGAAGAACCTCTTCATATATTTAGACTGTTCTTGGCCGCTGCTTTTGAACCACATCACCTGTTTCCAGTCTTGTTGCTTCATTATGGCTTGTTTCCTTTTTTTTTTCTAAATATGAAAAATGGATGGTTTTAGTTACAAAAGCAATAAATTTGACCACAAAACATGGGGCACCTTGTGTACAATGACATACCGGAGCATCTTAATATCCCTTTTTTTCTTTCTAATTTCCATTTTCTACAGCGTACCAACTTTCTGATGTTGATCCTTCCACACGTTTTCGGCTCCAGCCTGTGATTTGACCTTCTACATGGATTGATTGCGGTGCATCTGTTGGCGCTGTTTTGTATTTCCAAGCGCATATAAATTTCACAGCCTCATTTATTTATCTATAGCGTTCTCGGGGTATGCAGCGATCTATAAACACAGCCTCTGTCTGCAGCAGCCTGTTATGGGCTTCACTCTTCCATGTTGATGTTAATGTGAACATAGGCTGCCTTCTGTTTCCTCCACTTGTTTCCATGGTAATATTCCACTGCTTTAGTCCATTCAGACAGACACACACACACACAAAAAGCTATTAGTGTTCAGGATATGAAGATGCATGTAAACAAATTATCCTGCACTTATCTGTTAACTAACCAGGATATGAATCAATATCAGGGCATGTAGGTGTGTTTGCTAAAAAATTAATTTCCACCCTGTTCATTTGGTTCTGATGTGAGTCAACAAAACCAAAGACACAAGGTGAATTTTTCTGCGTTTTCACCGGTTTCAGTGGGATCACTATGTGCTATGTCCTTATGGCTTATTTCTGGACTTTTCAGGCCTTTAGTGTTTATTTTACGACTCACTTTCCGACTAATTAATGTTAAATTAATCACAGACACGCAGAAAAGTCACTTGTACGATTTGAAAGTCTAATTTGTCCATATTTTACTCGGTGCTGCTTGTTGTTTGACCCAGTTGTTTTACATTTTAATTGGTTTCATTGTTTTATTGAATTGCCTTCTATTGTTTTTATCACCACTTGTTCAAGCAGGAGTTTAATTTTTCCCTTTCTTATATGTATATTTTGCTGAATTCATTTATTTTTACCTCAGATGTTTTTCTCGGATTTATCACAAATGAACTTGAACTGAATGAATTTTTATTAATAAAAACTCAATATTTTATTTCTTGATTTGTTATCTTTTACTTGATTAAAAGGGTCTATATGTATTTCTACTTTTAATTCTTTAGAAAATGAGCTTAAATTGTCATTGTGGTGCTTCTGGCAAAGACGCAGATGTATTGGATTGTACAGATATGAGGTGATTTCATTTCCAACGATGGGCCGGTGGATTTATGTGACCATTAGAGGGAGTAGTGAGTCACTCTGAGGAGAACTAACCCCACAGCGCCTTGGACCAAAGCATCAGAATATGAGCAGATGGGATGAGAACCATTAAGAAACAACTTTTAGAGTCAAAAAAAAAAAAAGGAAATGATAAAAGTAGAACCTGTTGTTTTCAGCTGTAAATGTAAACAATGCAGTTTCTTCTACATGAGTGAGTTTGATTCAGAGGCTTATGGAGGTAAAAAGTTATTATGGGATGTTCTTATCTTTGCAAAGTTGCCATTTCGTCGATCCATGGTTCAGACTAAACTGTGACAGTTCTGAAGTTCAGTTACTGAAAACACAAACTGTAGAGAAAACGGAGGTGATTAGTGGTTTTACTGTGGCTGTTCTCAGTCTAAAAACAGAGCTAAGCTAACAGAGCTAAGCTAACAGAGCTAAGCTAACAGAGCTATAATGTAAACTATCAGCCAATGCAGCACAAGAAGATTATAGACACAGTGTTATTTTATGTGACTGTCAACATAAGTGTTTATAAGTTTTAGTTGGAAGAAAAGTACTTGGTAATACCATCAAACAGATGTGGAAACAATTAACTTATACTTTATTCAGGTTTTGGTAGAACTAAGTGTGTTCTGGTTCCAGACTGCCCCCTGCTGCTCAGAGTTTGGAATATTAACAGTACATAGAACCACTTCAGTCACATCTCTGTAATAATTCAGCTGATCCCACTCAGTGGTTATACATAGAGTGGACATACTGAGTGAGCTTTCCATGGTTTGTTTAAAACATGTTTTTCACCTGAATTTACTCTGAAACTCGACTGAATTTAACTTTGACATGCTGACAATGGTGTGCTGATGCTTCCTCACCAGTAACAGTGAAAGCAAATGCACAATTACAGAGACACCTCCAAGACCTGTCATACATTACGAAGAATAATGAATTAAAATTAGACATACAGCAGTCCATATATTCCATTCCATTACCACACATGTTTCAGCTCATGTATCTGACCTTAGTTTGGGTTAAAACAACCTCTTTCACAGCCTTTCTCCTCCAGGGTTTTGCATTCAGGTGCAAAGCTCATCTAATAGAGGGTCTTCCCAGCACACAGGTGTGAAGAGTGTGGTTGGCACAGCTACAAATTGTCTCCATCATTATGTTCACCTGATTGGGTGTAAATGGCCACATGGGCTGGGAATGGCATGTGGCTGTAAATGGCATCTGCCTAAATTAAATCTAATCACAATGAATACGGCAGGTCTGGGCCAATCCCTGCTGTTTCTGGAAGGTTCTGCACAAAAGCTCTCACACGGCCACACCTTTAATTCTGCATCTTCAAACCATAATTAAAAGCTGCAGCTGTCAAAATTAGCAAAACAAGCGCAAATGGATTGTTGTACCCGGCTGTACACGTCTGTTTCTAATGGTTTGTGGAGATGAATTTACATGAAACTGACTGTTTAACCTACGCTGAAGTAAAATTAAGAAAGTGGTCACTGTGAGGGACAAGTGAGTGTCTCTCAGTTAGCAGTTAGCATAAGCTTGACTGCTAATGTTACTCTTGAAGTATGCTAAAGATCATCATAGCATTTTATTATGACTTTTACCAGAACTTAGTTGCAAGACTCAGTTTAACTTTATTTAGCATTAGCTCAGGTTAGCATTAAGTCATAATGGGCGGTGGTGTAATGGTTAGCAGCAAAAAGGTCCTTAACTTATACTGACCTGATACTTAGGACTGGTGAAGATCTGGAGTTGGTCCCAGAGCACCTTTAATGGCACTTCGATGCTGCTTATGCATCCATCCATCCATCCATCCATCCATCCATTATCTACTGCTTATCCGGGGCTGGGTTGTGGGGACAGTGGTCTAAGTAGGGATGCCCAGACTTCCCTCTCCTCAGACTCCTCCCTCTCCTCAGACTCCTCCCTCTCCCCAGACTCCTCCCTCTCCCCAGACTCCTCCCTCTCCCCAGACTCCCCCTCCAGCTCTTCCGGGGGGACCCCGAGGCGTTCCCAGTCCAGCCCACAGACATAGTCTATCCAGTGTGTCCTAGATCCTCCCTCAGGTCTCCTCCTGGTGGGACATGCCCAGAACACCTCCCCAGGGAGGAGTCCAGGAGGATCTGAACCAGCTGTCTGATCCACCTCAGCTGGTTCCTCTGGATGTGGAGGAGCAGCAGCTCTACTCTGAGCTCCTCCCCCTATCCCTAAGGGGGTGGACCCACCCACCCTACAGAGGAAGCTCATTTGGACCACTTGTATCCTGGATCTGGTCCTTTGGGTCCTGACCCGCAGCTCGTGACCACAGGTGAGGGTCTGAACGTAGACTGAGAGTAAATCCAGAGCTTCTCCTTTGGGCTCAACTCCTTCTGAACCACAATGGACCCATACAAGCCCTGCAGACGCTGCACCCACCCACCTGTCAATCTGAACCTCCACCCATCCACCTGTCAATCTGAACCCCCACCCACCCACCTGTCAATCTGAACCCCCACCCTTCCCTCACTGTGAACCAGACCCAGATACTGGACCTCCTCCACTGGGGTCAAAGACTCTCTGCCAACCCGGTGAGGGCAGACCACCTTTATCTGGTCCAGAACCATGGTCTCAGATTTGGAGGTGCTGATCCTCATCCCAGTCCAAACGGCCCCAGGACACGCTGAAGGTCCAGGTTCCATGAGGCCAACAGGACAACATCATCTGCAAAAAGCAGAGACAAAATCTTGTGGCCCCCAAACCGGACCCCAAACCGCATGCTGTGTGCTAATGCTAATTTCTAAAGCTAATGCTAGGCACTGTGTGTGTGTGTATTATCAGCTAGCCTGCTAATTAGCTCTGGTTGCCTTTATTAGTGTGTTTGTGCATTTTCAGATTTTGACATCACAAACATGTTAAGATTCATTAAAGGTAGGGTAGGAGATGGTTTCCTGGAGCATTTTTTACTCTATTCCTTAAAATCCCCTTCACACCCTGATTACAACCAATTAATTTAATGCTCTAACACAAGTATGAACAGTTGTAGTCACCTGTGGAGCGGACAGGACTGAAAAAACACCATCCTATCATTTTAAGCGACCCATCAAAATGACTGAACGGTGATATGTCTACCAAACTCAACTGCCGTTGGCCCCTCCCCCCTCTGTGCGTTCCCCTCTTCGTGCATGAATCGTGCGTTCTCAAAGGCGTGGAGTACTGGTACAGGAAACGAAGCCAGAGCCAGAGCTGGGATAGATTAGTTCTATTAGAGGATGGACATTTCACTGGTGAACTGTTTGTCACAAACATAAATCAGCAGGAAATGGAACGTTAACCAGATAAGTCTGAACTGGAGCTGTTCTGCCGACAAACGTAATGAAATCAGCATTTCCACTGGTATGGTTCTGCCGTGGCACAGCGCCACCATATCATACATTTCAAAGAAAAACATCATCACCATCGCATTAGACTTATTCTACATGTTATATAAAATAGGACAGGACCAGCGTCAGTTTTACCAGCTTCACCATAAACTGTGACTTTCTTACTTTGTCGCGACATAAAGAGATCAGAAAAGAACTCCCACACTAAGTTAGCTCCCAGAGGACACAGTGCAAAAGGCAGGACTTCAGCACTTTGTCAGACTTATTTCATTTGTGGAAAAACCTTCAGAGGACATTTTATTATTTCTAGGTCAAGATCAAAGTTTATTTACAGCACATTTAAAACAACACAAGCTGGCCAAAGTACTGTACAAAGATAAAACCAAAATAATAATATGGTAAAATAATACAAATATGAATCAAAATATACCAAAACACAGAAAAATGATAGGATTAATAGAATAAAAACATCCAAATCTTTTCCTGGATCTGCAAGTAAATGAAAAAAACAATAAATACAGATGACAGGTTGTTTTCTCCTTCTTTTTTGGAGCTTACATCCTTAAACTTTAACATCCTGACCACTTTTAGTTGGAACAGAAGCCATAATCACTCCACTTGACACAATATTACCTTAATTACCAGTATGCAGTTGTAATGCAGGGTTTGCTCAGGGTGCGTTGGAGCGTTGAAGGTCTTCTGCCCGCCCGGTGGAGAAACACCTGACATTTGATCATCTCCTCTCCACGCTGCGGGTGTCAGACATGTTTTCTTTATTCCTCCTCTCTCTCCGTCTCTTCAGCCCACTCCTCATTTTCACTCCGTGGGTGTACAGTGTTTGTGTTGCATCTACTTTCCAATCGGAGCGCGTGACCTCGGTGTCATTCGTTTCTGACGAAGCAATCAGGTAAAAATGGGTCTGAAATGGCAGATTACTTCAGACACAGCGGCGGGCGGAGGACGCAGGCGGACCGCAGGCAAATTGCCTCTTTGGGCACTTAAATAAAGGCGGGAGGTCAGGACACACAAACACAGACTGGCAGACTCACTATCTGTCTCTCAGTCCAATCCAATTAATCTGTATTGACATGATGTTTTGATGAAACAGGACCTCGGAGACAGATTCGGCTCCATTTTAAAGCTGCAGCCTGTTGAAAATACGTCATCTGCACCGCACTTTCATCTGGTGAGCTTTTCCAAACCTTCTGCACCACTTCATCTCTACTTCATATTAACGTAGCTGCTTCTACTGGTGTGATTTAGTTCGGTGGTTTCCAACCTTTAGTGGTTTGTCACCCACATCATACATTTCTTGCGACCCCAGACATTCAAAACAGAGACTTTTTTTGGGGATAAAATTAATTTGTTTTTGATCATGTAATAGTTTACTATGCTATGTTTCAAATAAACATTAATTTTAGACACATTTAGTCTATATAATGTCTCTTATTGTGGACATTTAGTCTATATAATGTCTGTTATTGTGGACATTTAGTCTATATAATGTCTATTATTGTGGACATGTAGTCTATATAATGTCTCTCATTGTGGACATTTAGTCTATATAATGTCTGTTATTGTGGACATTTAGTCTATATAATGTCTATTACTGTGGACATTTAGTCTATATAATGTCTGTTATTGTGGACATTTAGTCTATATAATGTCTCTCATTGTGGACATTTAGTCTATATAATGTCTGTTATTGTGGACATTTAGTCTGTATAATGTCTGTTATTGTGGACATTTAGTCTATATAATGTCTATTATTGTGGACATTTAGTCTATATAATGTCAATTATTGTGGACATTTAGTCTATATAATGTCTGTTATTGTGGACATTTAGTCTGTATAATGTCTGTTATTGTGGACATTTAGTCTGTATAATGTCTGTTATTGTGGACATTTAGTCTATATAATGTGTATTATTGTGGACATTTAGTCTATATAATGTCTGTTATTGTGGACATTTAGTACTATTTGTCTATAGAATGTCTGTTATTGTGGACATTTAGTCTGTATAATGTCTGTTATTGTGGACATTTAGTCTATATAATGTCTATTATTGTGGACATTTAGTCTATATAATGTCAATTATTGTGGACAGTTAGTCTCTATAATGTCTGTATTGTGGACATTAGTCTGTATAATGTCTGTTATTGTGGACATTTAGTCTATATAATGTCAATTATTGTGGACATTTAGTCTATATAATTGTCTGTTATTGTGGACATTTAGTCTGTATAATGTCTGTTATTGTGGACATTTAGTCTGTATAATGTCTGTTATTGTGGACATTTAGTCTATATAATGTCAATTATTGTGGACATTTAGTCTATATAATGTCTGTTATTGTGGACATTTAGTCTATATAATGTCTATTATTGTGGACATTTAGTCTATATAATGTCAATTATTGTGGACATTTAGTCTATATAATGTCTGTTATTGTGGACATTTAGTCTGTATAATGTCTGTTATTGTGGACATTTAGTCTATATAATGTCAATTATTGTGGACATTTAGTCCTATATAATGTCCTGTTATTGTGGACATTTAGTCTGTATAATGTCTGTTATTGTGGACATTTAGTCTGTATAATGTCTGTTATTGTGGACATTAGTCTATATAATGTCTGTTATTGTGGACATTTAGTCTATATAATGTCAATTATTGTGGACATTTAGTCTGTATAATGTGTATTACTGTGGACATTTAGCCCAGAGGGTAGGGCCGTTAGTGGGTATTGTGTGTGAGGTTCAGGGTCGTTGAACTGTCCAAGTCCTTTGGTGGGGGAAATGGGGGGGGGGTTCTAGGTTTTGGATCAGTAGAGTCTCAGACCACCACCTCTGTTCAGGAAAGGATTTTCCACTTGTACGTTTTCAAAAGAGCTAAACCAGTCCAGCTGAACTGAGAGGAACTGCAAAGAACAATCACATTACTTTTCTGTTTTTATGCTGCCTGTCAATGATTAACAGCACCATTGGTTAATATGCATGATTAGTTTTGTGCTGGATCAAATGTTGTAAAATGTGTGAATGTATGTTTTGTACTCACGTTACCAACGATGTGAAGTTATCACTACTCTAACATCCTTTTCCAATGTGCTGATTTATTGACTGGGTTAGAATTTTTAAAATCATGTGAAAATAATGAACAACTTTTGAGTTCTGACCTAAAACAAACTGTGAAAAATAATCAGACCTTTTCTAACATGAAGTGCAAAGTGTGTCCAATGTGTTCATCTGGATAGCAGGAGGTTAAGACCCTCCTCCAGCTGTACGCCTGACCCTCATTTACAAAGACTGAACATAAATGTGTTATGGAGCTGTTTGAACCAACAGGAAACTTAACAATTCATGAATTGTGCATCGATGGTTGTGTTCTGTCCTCTAGAACCTGTACAAGCGCAGTGAAATAACATTAGACGATTAACCCATAAAGACCCAGTGCTACTTTTAGGACAGTTTCCAAATGATTTTTTCTCTCTATTTAACTTTCTTAAGGTCTTTCTTAAGTCTTTAATTAACTCTTAAATTATTTGTCACCATTTATTATAATTTTATCCTCTGTATTTTGCATTTTTTCTGTGAAAATCATGTATTTTCCTTTATTTAATTCACTGATCATGTAGATGTTCATTAAAAACTCAAATAAAAAGCTGAGGGTTATTATATCAAAAACAGAGAAAAATGGAAGAAAAAGTGACTTTTTCAGCAAAGGTTCCTCCTGGTTTCCTCATCCAGTTCAGGTGGGGGTCATTCTCACTCTTACCTGTCATGCTAATGCAGTCTGTGGATTAGAATCCACAGATTCAGACAGTTTTTTCTGTTTTGAAAAACGACAAACAAGGACAAAGATATGGTCAGAAAGCTAACACCCCCCCACCTCATTTTCATACTTTTACTCATGTTTGTTTGCTCTGGATTCAAACCATCATAACACCAGGTGTGTTTGCTCTGTCAACATCAAATGAAAAGTGGAAGAGTGATTTAAGTCCACACTTTTGAACGCACTTGTCCTCAGGGTCTACGCGACAGAATTCCAATGCTACGTGTGGAAAATGTCATGTGATTCAGTCACGGGGCCGTGACCGTGGACCCCCAAGGGTTAATAAATAAATAAATAAATAAATAAATCATGTGATTCAGTGAATTATTCTGAACATGCAGTGAAATTTAACATATATGCACTAGCAAAACATACATAATAATACAAATATTAACAATCATTTCATATAGACAGAAGAAAAGCACAACAGTTGCATTTACATGCCTGAACAGGGGTCCGCAGAAGTGCACCGTCTTTAATCCCACCCCCTCTCCTGCACAGCAAAAACTGGAGAGTTGAAATCTCAGGGTTAAACATTTCAGAGTCAATTTTCATTCTTAAAGTGTCGTTTTAACTCACTGTGAGTTAAATGTCATTCAGAGTTGGGGTTAATGAAAAGAGTTCGTCAAGTCTGTGGAAATGAACTCAGCAGAAGTGTTGTTTTGCATCTCTCCAGTGTTAATTAGCCTGGCCCCTGCATTTCACACCAGGTGAACCTGTGGAGTTTCTATCAGACTGTCACTGTCACAGAAAAAAAAGAGGAAAAAGAAATGTTGTTAAAAAAAAATGCATCAACTTTCTTTGAATCATCCTGTTCATATTGAATTTGAACTCATTTTAATGGATTCACTTTTTTATGATTCAAATTAACACTACTGTCAGAGTGAAAATTAAGTCAAATGAGTGCTAGTTTTGTTACTTTCATGGTGTTCATTTAACTCTGAGTTAAAGGACAAACTCTGACAACAAATAATAAATCCATATGGGTTCATTTAACTCAGGTCGGTCAGATTATGAACTCTTGTGAGTGTTGGGAGTTAAATCAGTCAGTGTTAAGTTAACTCAGGTTTCTGAGTTCAAAAGGATACTCTGGCAGAGTGTTAAATAATTAACTCCAATGAAAATGTTCATTTAACTCTGTAAAGTGTGGAACTATAGAAACTCTGAAAAAGAGTTAAAATCAACTCTGTGGGAGTTGATTCAACTCTCCAATTTTTGCTGTGTACAATATTATTAATAATATATGGGCCTCGTCCTTTGACATTACTCCTCTATATTTATATATGTATTCACACACACACACACACACACACACACAGACTAAAACTGTTCCTCGGAGTGCACACCCTCTGAAGTTTGAATTTAACCCTTTCGTGCACAGTGGTCAGTCCAGTGGTCAGTCCAGTGGTCAGTTCTTCTGCAGCTGTTCTCTGTATATTCGTGGCTTTGGTTGTTTCAGTTCCAGATCAGCCAACACAGTGGACACTTCTGCACCATCCCATAATAATCCACGTACATTCAGACCAGTGCTGTGACTGTGCTGTTTAGATAAACCTGGTCTGCACACGTCTGAGGGTCAAAAACTGTTAATCGTCATTAGACTGTAATTAACAGTTTGGTTTGTTTTTTCAGATAACATTTTCTGCATATTGTCTTCGTGCAGGTAAGTTAAAATGTGAGAAAACATCAGATTAGCAGCATTAAAACTGTTCTTATTTCATCGTTTTCCCACAGTAGATCAGTAAACACACGTTTCTTTGCTTCTAAAATCAAACACATGGGGTCCAGCTGAGTGGACATTTTTATAACTCCATGAAAAAAAGGTTCATACAAATCAATTGCATTTTTTTTTTCATGCCTAAAGAGGAATAAAAACACTCAGAAAAAAAACTGAATTAAGGTTCTCATAATTCATGCATGAAAGGGTTAAATCTACCCCTTCAATTAGAACTCCCTTCCCTTTGAGTGAATAATTTCTGTATGTTTCCTGGTAGTCGATAAGTTTTGGCTTTGAATATGATTTGTGTCGTTTGTAGTTCTGTGACGTCTGTGAGTTTTAGTCACTTTGACCGTGAAACCATCATCATCATCATCATCCCTAACACATTAAAACAACAGTGCTGCCAGACTAGCATTCTGCTGTTAGGATGGTGGATAAGACAAGTTAGAAAAAAATAAAATAAAAACAGCAGTGGTGTGTCTGAGGATCATCTGCAGCTGTTTGGCTCTTCTTCTTTTTTTAATCATCCAGAACAGGTCCAGAATAAGCAGAATTGATGAAATGGAAGTGAAACTCGTCCTCTCCACTGTGTTTTTACTCAAAGTCCACAGAGGCAGATGGAGCTGGACCGCTGTGCCCTCCCCTCATATTACAGACCTCAGTTTGCCCCCCCACCCCCACTGTCACCTGCCCTTCGGCTGTTGGCTGCTCCTGGGTTGGCGTTGGTTCACAGCGTCTGGCTCGCAGAGTCGTGGTCGTCTGACATCTATTAGAGTTAAGGATCATCCTGGCATGTGTTCGGCCTCACACACACACACACACACACACACACACACACAGCCCTCATAAGGAAAGCCGAGCTAACGACTGAGATGGCAGGGCTTTAAAAAAGAGAAAAGGGAAGGTGACAGGAGATGATTCATCTGAGCCGCTCTCCGCCAGCGATGACTGACGGCTGATTTATGATTCAGCGCCGAGCTGTGAGAGCTTAGAATCATTTCCCCCCATTTCTTATTTTAATTCCTTACCGCAGGTGACGGCGGGAGGGATGGGAGCCAATTATCTTAAGTGTCTTTCTGCTCTCTGTCAGCGGCTGACATTCGCCGCTGAAACTCCAGCAGGCCTGAGAACAGGTGACTGCCGCCGCCTCCTCCATTACAATCAGGTTCTTCATTTGTGCGGCTCCCCCTCCTCACATTTAAAACATCGCAGAGTGAATCCTACCGCTGCCGTTTGACCGGAGGACTAACAGCTTTTTTTGTTTAAATAAAATCAATTCAGCCTCCGGCTTCACAGCACAATTGATTCGGACTATCTGTCAGAATACGCCGTCCAGAAAATACCCCGTTTACGTCCACCAACTGTCAAATCAGCCAAATGCATGCTGGGATTTGCACGGTTCCGGGGCTTTTGGAGGTGCTCTGGGTTTCAGACTTGTCGAACGTGGGTCTGTTGTTGTCAGCCCATTTCTTCATTTGATTTGTTCTGGATTAATTGCGAATTGGCTTCGGTCTGACTCATAGGTAAAGGTTCAGGGCGTCAGATTTGGGGGTCGATTACAGAATGTGTGACTTCCTGTTGCCGCCGTTTCACAGTCACTTATCACAGTTTATGCAACTCAAAGATACTTATCAGTTTTATGAGTGGGTCCAGCAGGTTTCAAGTTTTATCTGAGATTTATCTGTGCATTTGGCATGGACAAAACACACAGAAGGACCAGAAGCACAGAAGAGTGATAGAACCATAGAACGATAGACAGAATGATAGAACGATAGACAGAACAATAGATAGAATGATAGAACGATAGATGGAACAATAGATAGAATGATAGAACGATAGATGGAACAATAGATAGAATGATAGAACGATAGATAGAACAATAGAACGATAGAACCATAGATAGAACGATAGAATGAACGAACGAACGAACAATAGATAGATAGATACTTTATTGATCCTGAAGGAAATTGTGTGAAGTCCGTTGCTCGCATACGTCCGTATAAATGACACAGTGAACAAACATATGTACAAAACAGCAAATAAGGATAGAATCATACAGCAAAACAGAATGGAGGAAAAAAGATGTAAAAGTTGAGTATAAAGAAAAAGAATCAGAATATTTAGAATAAAAGTGACAGAACTAGAAAAATAAACAGCTAGCCTGTACAATAAAAAACATGAGGTAGTCAGACCACAGGCATTCAGGTGCAGGCATCAGCATCAGCATCATCATCATCATCATCATCATCATCATCATTGTCATTATCATCATCGTCATCTTCATCATCGTCATCATTGTCATCATCATCATCATCATTGTCATTATCATCATCGTCATCTTCATCATCGTCATCATCATCATCATTGTCATTATCATCATCGTCATCTTCATCATCGTCATCATCGTCATTATCATCATCGTTGTTGTCGTTGTTGTCATCATCGTCATCATCATCGTCATCATCGTCATCATCATCATCATCATCATCATCATCGTCATCATCATCATTGTCATTATCATCATCGTCATCTTCATCATCGTCATCATCATCGTCATCATCATCATCATCATTGTCATTATCATCATCGTCATCTTCATCATCGTCATCATCATCATCATTGTCATTATCATCATCGTCATCTTCATCATCGTCATCATCGTCATTATCATCATCGTTGTTGTCGTTGTTGTCATCATCGTCATCATCATCGTCATCATCGTCATCATCATCATCATCATCGTCATCATCATCATTGTCATTATCATCATCGTCATCTTCATCATCGTCATCATCGTCGTCATCATCATCATCATCATTGTCATTATCATCGTCATCTTCATCATTGTCATCATCATCATCATTGTCATTATCATCATCGTCATCTTCATCATCGTCATCATCGTCATTATCATCATCGTTGTTGTCGTTGTTGTCATCATCGTCATCATCATCGTCATCATCGTCATCATCATCATCATCATCATCATCGTCATTGTCATTATCATCATCGTCATCTTCATCATCGTCATCATCATCGTCATCATCATCATCATCATTGTCATTATCATCATCATCATCTTCATCATTGTCATCATCATCATCATTGTCATTATCATCATCGTCATCTTCATCATCGTCATCATCATCATTATCATCATCGTTGTTGTCGTTGTTGTCATCATCGTCATCATCATCGTCATCATCATCATCATCATCATCATCATCACCCCCCCCGTATGCACCTGCTGGTCTCCAGGTGAGTATATCACGCACACTTTGAACTTCCTGTTGTAAAAGGTCATATTAGTTTTCCAGAGTGTTTGCTCTTTATCTGAGTAAAAGTTCCAGACTTTTTCAAAACTGCTGTTTGTTTTCCCCAAACTGTACCTGTTGTGTGTGGTAGAACAGCTGGTTTGAATAAATGTTTAAACTAGAAGCACTCGCAGAGCGCAGACCTCCGCCAAGGCTGATCAGTGGCCCCCCCCGTGGGCCCCCCACCCCCGATCACCACCAAAATTTAATCATTTCTTCCTTATCCCATTTCCAACAAACCCTGAAAATTTCATCCAAATCTGTCCATAACTTTTTGAGTTATGTTGCACACTAACGGACAGACAAACAGAGAAACAAACAAACCGTGGCAAAAACAGAACCTCCTTGGCGGAGGTAATGAATGAATGTATAATGCACAGTAAAGCACCTTTTACTGACAGACACGTTTTCCAAACCTTGAAAATCCCTCCAGTGCATGGATATCCCACAGAATCATTCCAGTTCTGACCAGTTAGTGAAGCTGTTTCCACTTTTTATATTTGCTTTCCTTAAATGTATTTATAATCTTACAACATTATGTGCCTTTAAGGAAACTCTAAAATTCAACTTTTTTCTCATACTTTATTAAGACTTTCACCCAAAATTCCAGACTTTGTAAGACTTTTGAGAGCTGTGCAAACACAGTAACTACATTCAGTGCAGTCCATTTGTAGCTGCCCGAAATCAGTTGGATTTAAAATACCTGCTTGTTTTTCACAGTTTGTATTTGGTCAGAATTCAAAAATTGTGTGATTTGAAACATTGTGACCCAGCCACTGAATTCAGCATATTGTAAACAATGGAAAATGACTACACTAGTGCCCTTCTACCAGGTGAGTAAAAAATGCACAATGATACATTTTAGCATTTAACATTTGACCTAGCACTAAAAAATAATCATACTGCATATTAACCAGTGCTGCTGTTATCACTGACAGGCTGCAAAAAGACAACAAAAAGAAAATGCAATTTTATGTAGTATATTGAAAAAAATATGACAAACATGGCATTTAAAGAGTTAAAAAAAATAAGATGAAATGATTGTTGAACATTGAATTTACAAGTTAGTAAAAATGCGATCTATAACACATTGAAACGGCATTAAATGATCGATCAAATGATTCAGTGGTTTACAAAGAAAATGTGTACATTTGTGTTTGGTTCATCACACTGCTGCCTTTTTGGGCTGCGGTTACCTCCATGTACTTTCTTCATTTGGGTGTGGACTTGTTCACTTCCTGCTTGTGCGGCCCAAGTAAAATAAGAGGTGAACATGTGACCTGAGGCTGTGCTGTGATTGGAGGATTACAGAGTCTGCTTGGCCTGTATTTGAGCCGCTTAAACCAATCAGACTTATTTTCTTATCTTGTCCTAATATGATTGGATGAGTTTTACTAGGTTGGCTTAAGTGAGATCCAGATGTTTGCACGACTCCCAAACAAATGTAAAGTAATTAACCTGCTCCAAATGATGCAGGTCATAAAGTTCAGTCCTGTTCATCCTGTTGCTCCATTTTTTATCAGTGAGTTTTATTGATTTATGCATATTTATGGTATTTGACTAAACTGTTCCTATTTTATAACTGAATCGTGTTTTTAGATGTAAAGCACTTGAGTCTTCCCCATGTTGTGTAAAGTGCTATATAAATAAACTTTGATTGATTGATTGTTCAGAAGGATCAATAACAGCTCCGGTTTCAAAGAACTGACATTTCTGTCAGTGATTTAATGGTTCAGGCTTTACAGGGTTAAAACATGTCCAATATCATCCCCTAGATTTGCAAAGTTCAGCCTTTTCAAACCAAGCTGCGCAGACAAAAAAACATCAACTTGCAGTAAGTTTTCATGATGTTTCTGGAACTGCAGAGTCTTTTGTTTGTTGACATGAGATATTGGAAACAAAAATATAGGAACCTCAGCTCAGATTTGAGGTAAGAGGTCAAAGACTCTGACGGACGGATGTCGATGTGTGACTTCAGGGTCCTGCTTCCACCTGCAGATGTGGATCTGTTTCACCTGCTCAGATACACCTAGGGCGAGCAGTGCTCATCGTCCCCTGATGCTGATACGCATCAGCAGCTCCGAGATTTGTGCAGCCTTTTCAACCAAGATATATGGATGAAAACTCAATAAGGCGCTGTGGATATTTCTGGCGCTCGTACGTGTTCAGTATAACACGTTAAAAGGGAAAATGCTGGAGCCTGGAGCCACGTCCAACAGATGTGAGTCCAGGTCCTGATGTTCCAGAGTGTGGAAAGACGGCTCCACACGTTGGCTCCAATTTCCAACCTATTCAGCCGTTCATTCTAAAAGTTATTCAAACTGCAGAGTCCTAGTTATTTATCTGATGGTGTTTTGTTTGTTTGTTTGTGTCTCGTGCCTGTACTTTTTACTGCTTCTACTCTAATACTTTTACTGTTTTACGTAAAGCACTCTGAATTGTCGTGTACATGAAATGTGCTCTAGAGATAAACCTGCCTTGCCGATTAAAAAACAAATAACAACACGGTAAAATCATGGCATCATTTGTTTTATTTCCAGATCAGATAACATATTTCTTGTTTGTTTTTGTTTTTTTTTTTACTCTGTAAAGATATTTTCCTGTTTTTGTGGCAACTGTAAAGTGGGTGAGGAATCACCAAGTTCAGCACTAATATGCTTTAACACTGAATGTGTCGCCCTCATGGAATGTTAAAAAACACCAGGATCATTAACAAGTGACTGAAAACACATTGGTATTCACACCATCTAAAGATAATAGCTGTGTTGTTATTTTAGTCAGAGCCTAATATTTGCAGAAGTTCAGCCCTGGGTTAAATCTACTGTGTACACCTTCTTCTTATGGGTTGAAGTAAAAGCGACAAATAAACACTGCGATTACATTCATGGTGTGCAGGTGATCAGGTCACACCAACAAACTAAGTGGTTCAAAAAGATGGTTTTCAGGTTGTGGATAAAAAACAGAGTGTGGAAGTGGCGCCACGTCGCTCCATCTCCGACCACAGAGCTTCCTGTCACTCGCTCCCCCATCCAATATACTCCAATCAATTCACCATCCGCCGCAATTTAATGTGACAGTAAGACAAATCGGACTTCCAATGTAAAATAATTGAAACAGACGCTTATTTGAGCGTGTGGGGGAGGCCTGAGAGAGCGTATTCTGCATCAGCTTAATGCACTGCGTCTGTCCGTGTCAGAGATGGATTGTGGTGTCAGAGTTATAGATAAGCCTCTGTTTAGTTAGCCCCGTCGGGACGAATGAACATTGTAGTCATATTAAAGATAACAAGTGTTTTTATCCAAGTCACCAAGAGGGAGGGAGGGAGGGAATGGGAGGATAAGATGCTCGTATTCCGTCAAGTGAATTGTAATTGCGATCTGCCAGAGGACACATAATTGAAAAATTGGAAGAGAGCAAAAAGTCAGCAGTGTCTGTATTGTAAACAAAGATTGGACCGAATCCTCCGCTGTCGTAGGCGGCCGACATCACAGAAAAAGCGCACAGAAAAGGCTCGGCTCGCAACTGAAATCCACTTTTACAAAAAAAAAGACAGAAAGAAAGAAAGAAAGGTCTTTGGGTAACAGGGGATTAAAGCGCTCACAAACACACATTCACATCCAGAGCTGCAGTGTTTAGAGCCAAACAGCAGAGAAAGAAGAAGAAGTGGTGCTTGAAAAGAAAAAGGTTTGTGGGGGAAATAAGAAGGTGAATTTGGATTGATGTGAATCACACTCGCCACTCTGGCCTGGAGCTCGTCCAGCCGGGATGAATCGCCTACCTGTGTCAGAGGGATGTGTGAGAGCAACATCCGACAACAACAACAACACCCCCCCTCCTTCCACCACCTCCATTACCCGCCGCCTACGCCCGCCTGGCCGCCAGGCACGTTGCAGCGAGGATTAGATCGTATAATCAAAGGCATTCCACCTTCAGACTGGCACAACCTCAGGGTCTCCCTCTTCCTTCGCTACAGCTCTACAAACCTTCGCAGGGAGCCAAACTGTGAGTCAAGCAGGATTCTGGGAAAAAAAAAGAAAAACAGTAAGGGACGAGTTAGTGCTGCAGCGCTAAAACCCACACACAGCTCAGGGAGGGCTCAGCCGAGGTCAGGGGTCGGGGGAAGTCGGCAGTACTCGCTCGCTATCCTGCTAATCCGGCTGAGGACGAGGAGAATTGGGGAGTGGGCGGTTAAAGAGGCGGCCAGCTAGGTTAAAGCGCGTTTCCACCCAGCTGCAGCGTCTCCAGATGTGACTGGCATGGAAAAGTTGCTGCCATGTCAGAAGACGAATGAAAACATCAGCGGGAAGCGGCCTGGGCGCCCCCTGCTGTCAGCGGAGACTGAAAAACACCAGTGGACCAGTGGAGGCGGACCTCGTCAAACATCTGGGTCTTTATCATCCAGAACAGATGAGTTAAACAGCTGATATGTGACGTGTGTCATGTGCATTCAGTGCAGGGGGGTCAAAGGGTCCGACCCCCGTGGGACCCCCGGGATGAACGTGTCGATGCAAAAATTACACTGAAAATATTCACCATCAATCAGACTCATTTTACTTCATACAGACCAATTAATAAATACCACCAAATAAACTCCACATTTTAGTTGGTTTTAGTGTAAAAAAACAGTCAAATTTAGCTGTTTTCTGTATTTGTGGATCCACTGTGATCTGTACGCTGTATTGGACAAAATAAACGGAGACTTAACTGTTAAAAGTGCATTTATTTTGTGTTGCTCACAGATGTTCCTGCTATTCACTTTTTTAAAGGATAGTTTGTAGATGTAAACATTTTCATCACGTAATTTTATTAATTATGAAGGATGTTAAAATCATTTTAGTTCAGGTTCCACATCCAGACCAATTCAAACTCAAGAACGATACTATCACAATAACACAATAATGACGACATGATGTAAAAAATATGAACAACCTGAAATGTCTGAAGAGCACTAAGTGGAATTTTAACAATTTTCTGCCTCTTATTAAATGTGTAAATGATAAACTGAGGTATCATATTTTAAATTAGATTAGATAGAACTTTATTGATCCTTTAGGCAGAGCCCTCAGGAAAGTGAGGTTCTAAAAGCCGAACAACAAATATACACTTGAGAAAACCCACAAGAAAAACAAAAAAACAGAAACTAAACTATACGATAACTATAAAAAAAAACTGTTTAAAACAAAAAACAGCAGAGAAAAAAATGCCATTGTACATTAGAAAGTACGAGCAGAAACAAGTGGCAAAGTAGTAGTGATAATAATAATAATAATAATAATAATAATAATAATAATAATAATAATAATAATAATACCTTATCATGTTATAATGTAATATTATAGTATGCATATGATAATATATAATAGTTTTAATATTGTTAAAATTTGACTTATTTTTCTGAATAATTTCAGGTTGTTTGTGTTATTCCCATTTTTAAAGAATACTTTGTAGATATAAACATTTCCATAATGTACTTTTACTTTATCCCTCTGTTACTATTTTACTCGACAGCATACTGGGCTACATGTGGTCCTGATTTAACTGGTAAAATGTGGCGTTTACACAATAATCCATCTGTCTCTAAGTGTAATGTGTAACTGACAAAGGATAAAAATAGATGTAACGAACTCACACAATATCAGCATTAGTTTATTGTAGGTTAGTCCACATGTTAAAGGTGTTCTACCTCTTATTTAAGTGTCCATCTAATTAGCTGCGGCTTAGTTGGGGACAGGAGGCGGGGTCATCCTGGTGTCTCATTAGGGCGGAGGTGGAGCTGTCATAATGGAATCACCTGCTGGAGTTAATGATCCTGGTTCTGGTTCAACACCACACAGAGGAAGGTCCAAAAAGGGACCGATACCTGAATCTGAGCTGTAAATCTCCACCATTAAACTGGGAACTAATGAGTGCTGACAGTACGGGTAAGGCCTGTGAGCTCTGCAGTGGAGGTTAACGGCAGCCCACTGAACAGCCAAGGGCCAACACACCAGGACAACTGTAGGCCACACGATCACATCCAACACAGTATGGAGGGGAGGCCACAGGTTATGGACTGGTTAGCTAGGAGTTAGCCTGGCATCGTAACGTAATGGTCCAGTATGTAAGGTTTAGATCATAATAATAATAATAATTATAATTATAATATATTTGTACAGCACTTTTCATGGAACTCAAAGACACTTTACATAAAGCAGCTAAAAACAGAAACCAAACACATTAAAAACAGATCAAAGCAGCTGCAAAAGGCAGGTGTATGAACAGAAAACAGTTCAACATTTAGAGCAATGTTAAAGAAGTGAGTTTTTAAAAGGGGTTTGACGGTTTTGAGGTGGGAGGGACTTCCAGAGGGTTGGGCCAGCAATAGAAACAGCTCTGATAAGTGGCTCTACCTAAAGAAATGGAATCTAGTGCAAAGACACAGAAGTATACCCCTGTTTTCAGAGTGAGCTGTGGGGGCAGAGCATCCTCATACCACACTGCCATGTTTGGTACAGCTCTATGATCCACCGCATTTGTTTGGAATAAAGGGTCCAGTGTTAACGTACACGACTGTTATCTAATACACTCCTGATCAAAATCCTGTGACCTGTTGAAAATTTGCAAGAATTTATATTTTGCACTATTGGATCTTCAGAAGGTTCTAAGTAGAGTTTGAAAATGTAAAAAGAAGAAATGGGAGTGAGACAAAAAAAAAAAAAGAGTAAGTAATTGATTGAAAACAGAAAGTGTGTTCATCAGCTGTTAAAAGACCAAATCTGTCCAAACCTGTCATTTAGTGTCAGGTATTCACGCTGTTATTGTCCCTTTATGAGCGCTGTGCGTAGCCTGAACAACTCCACATCACATACTTAACAACGTATGGTGTATGTTTTATTTTTGGACTTGTGTATAAATAACACACTTTATATTCATGTACTTTGTCCAAGTGTCGGTTGATCTGCGGGAGCACCTGTCTTTTTGTTACTCTTATTTATGTCATTTTCATTGTTTCTTTTTTACCTTGTACTGTCTTTCATGTATTTTTTAGGCTGAGCTCTTGCAACTCGTTTTCCATTGCAGTTTTTCTGCAAATGGAAAATAAACTGATACTGATTCTGATTCTGTCATGACCTCCTGCTGCAAAAAACTATCTCTTTGAATGTGGTCGGATTGTTGAGCTGCATAAGCGAGGCCTCTGGCAACGCGCCATCGCTGCTGAGTTTGGACGCAGTAACACAGTCATTTTGAATCCACTGTCTGGAACTGATGTCCGTCCCTCACCACCCATCCTCAAATGTTCTCAGTTGGATTTAGATCAGGGGAACACTCAGGATGGTCCAAAACAGGGACGTTCCTCCTCTGTTCTCAGTCCTTTGTCATTGTGAACTGCAGTGTTGTCCTGTTTTTAAACCCAGTCATTAGCACGCAGACGAAGGCCCTCAGTCATGACCTATGACCCCTGGAACATTTCCACTAATGCCGCGTTTCCACTACGTGGAACCAGCTCGACTCGGCTCAGCTTGACTCTGGTACCAGGTCCTATTCCAGACCCTTTCCACTCTGGTACCAGGTCCTATTCCAGACCGGTTCCACTCTGGTACCAGGTCCTATTCCAGACCCTTTCCACTCTGGTACCAGGTCCTATTCCAGACCCTTTCCACTCTGGTACCAGGTCCTATTCCAGACCGGTTCCACTCTGGTACCAGGTCCTATTCCAGACCGGTTCCACTCTGGTACCAGGTCCTATTCCAGACCCTTTCCACTCTGGTACCAGGTCCTATTCCAGACCCTTTCCACTCTGGTACCAGGTCCTATTCCAGACCCTTTCCATTCCAGATCCTCCCTCTTTCCAGTCCCTGGTCGTCATAGCGATGCGGTGCGTTCCTTCTGTGTGCTCTGCTCACAGTTGCTGATAAACTCACTGGTTGCCTGTTGTCTGGTCAAACTCCTGCTGAATGTTTGCGTCTGAACCTCCTGGACAAACCATGGTGTAGTTTTACAGACTGTCATCATGTGGATTCACCTACTGACAGATTTACTGGAAAAGGGCGGGGCACACACACCACTCTGACCAATCAGAGGTCTGCAGTGTTTACAGTGTCACCTTTAGTACCTGGTCCCCAGTCCTGGAACCTCAGCGGAGGAGGTACCAAAAAACTAGGACCAGGTACCAGATTAAAGGTCCCGTTTTGTAATGGAAACACAAAAAGGCCGAGTCCAGTCCAGTCGAGCCGATACCACGTAGTGGAAACGCGGCAATAGTCAGCTGCTGTTTGACGCTCCTGCACCACCTGAAGCTCCGTTGTTCTGTTAGGATTTTTCGTCTTCGCTGATTGGAAGCTCCGAAGACGAGTTCAGGACGCACTTGGTCTCAGTTCAATTTTATTCTGATCATGTGAAATATAAAAGCCAGCGCTGGCCTGTCTGGACAAGAGCTCCAGCAGGAACTCCAGTCAAAGAGCCCCAAATTCCAGGTCTGATTGACACTTACCTTCTTGGATGACTCCACCCCAAACAATAGGTTGTACTTCGCAGCATCATCTGACTCCGTCCTCTGATTGGACCTCACTTACTGATGTGGCTTACCAACCATCAGTTGTTGCTGGGATGTGCGACACACAGTGTCACGACTGTTGTTTTAGACGTGAATCTGTTGGAATGCGAGGTCTTAGCTTCTGTAGACATGACATCTTCTCCAGCGAGCAGAACTGAGCCTGAATCTTCTGAGTTCACTGGGAGCCAAGCTTCATCTGTGGAGAAATGCATGAGGTTACCGTGACATTTTAGAGCAGCTCAGAGCAATACTGTAATTATTCTAGAATTATTCTAGAATTATTCTAGAATTATTCTTCAGTTCCAATGAAGGAAAAAGCACCCGCATCATGATGGCCACGCCCCCTCCACTGTGTCGCATAGAAACACCTCCAGTGGGATGTCCTCGTCGTACCAGTAATGTTGGAAGCCATCGGGACGGTCAAGGTTCCATTTGATTTAAGCACAAACGTCATTTTTGTGAAGGCAGTTATGTTAGGAAGGTGTGCAGACCCTCTACTGTCCACTGAAAAGGCCAGAAGAGACCAGAACAGTTAAATATGTGACTTCACCACTAGATGGCACTAAATACAACACACTGAACCTGTAACAACAGTATCTGAGTGAAGTATAAGATGCATCTGTCAATCAATCACTAATATGTGGACAATTATTCTGTCATCCTACTGAGTTTCTTGAAGGAAACAGAAGTGCTCATCCATCCACTGTCTGCTGCTTATCCAGGGCCGGGTCGCGGGGGCCAACAGTCTAAGTGCTCATATTTAGACATACGCATGAAACTGGATTGTATCTTATCGTGCTAATGCTAAATGAAAACCTCCACCTTACCGACTACCAGTGTGATGATGTTAAACCCAAAGCAGACCAAAGTACTGAGACCAGATGAGCTGAAAACAGGCAGTAACTGCTGAGGTCAGTCGTCAGATCTGTCAGTTCAGACCAAAACATCAACACTCACTGGTATTATTTCTATAGGAATTTATTTTTTGGAGTTGGATAAATTTCATCATAGCTTAAAATATGAATGAGAACACAAACTCCTCCAGTTGTATTTCCAGTATTGATGAATATTCTGAATATTTTTGCCCTTTTTCTTGCGTCACACAGTTCTTGCCCTGAAGCCTCTTAAACCCACTCGACAACAGGAGGAACGCTACAGCCTGTTTGGTCGTTTTCGGTCACTGTGGTGTTCTATATGTTAATTCAGATTCAGTCAGACAAACAAATTAACGGATGGAGACATTGGTTTTAACAGGTGAAACCACCACCTCTGTTTGTCCGAAGAAAGCAGTAAAAGGTTCAGGCTGAGCTGTCGGAGAATGAATGAGGTTTGAAGCGAGCGTCTCTTTCTCTATCCTAATAATGTTTGGAAGGTTCAAGGACATTATCAAACAGGAAATGGCTCTTTTCTCCTCTAAAATCGACATTTTCTTCACAGATTTGCTGATGTTCATGTGCACTTTCACCAAAACTGATGTGTTTTTCCACAGTAGTCACAAATGTTTTAGGCTGAAACCCAGTTCACTTCTTGGCCCCTCCCCTTTACCCCACCCCTCCGTTTTGCATGTTCATGTGAAGGGGTAGGGCTGTTCCAGTTCTCCATAAATCGGAGGGGAAGGGCTGTTTGGCCCTCGAAACTGAAATTTTTCAGGACCACACTACAAATGGAGGGGTAGGAGAAATCTCCCATAATTCTGTTGGAATCATCGGCAAGATGGAGGTGAACGCACAGAACAGGTGTGATGAAAGAAACACAAATGTACGGGTTTTCTTCAAAAACAACTCAATCATTTGATCCACCCTTTAATGCTCTTTCGATGTGTTACAGATCGCATTTCTGCAGTTTGTGATTGATATTCGCAAAGTGAGGACCAAAGCCCGTAGACCAGACGGTTACAGCTGCTGACGGCACGGGGAATTATTTCAGAAACAAAGATGTGTCATCTGTTTACAGCAGCATCGATGACCGCTGATGATGTCACAGGCCGCAAAGGGTTGGACCATTTCACAGAGGAATGTTTTAACCCCCACCCCTAACAACTCAGTTTCAAGGGGTCAGGGTTAGGGGTAGGGCCAAGGGGTCCGGGTTAGGGGTAGGGCCAAGGGGTCAGGGTTAGGGGTAGGACCAAGGGGTCAGGGTTAGGGGTAGGGCCAAGGGGTCAGGGTTAGGGTCAGGGTTAGGGGTAGGGCCAAGGGGTCAGGGTTAGGGGTAGGGACCAAGGGGTCAGGGCTGGGGGTAGGACCAAAGGGCCAGGGTTAGGGTCAGGGTTAGGGGTAGGGCCAAGGGGTCAGGGGTAGGGGTAGGGCCAAGGGGTCAGGGTTAGGGGTAGGACCAAGGGGTCAGGGTTGGGGGTAGGACCAAGGGGTCAGGGTTAGGGTCAGGGTTAGGGGTAGGGCCAAGGGGTCAGGGTTAGGGGTAGGGCCAAGGGGTCAGGGTTAGGGGTAGGGCCAAGGGGTCAGGGTTAGGGGTAGGGCCAAAGGGTCAGGGTTAGGGGTAGGGCCAAGGGGTCAGGGTTAGGGGTAGGACCAAGGGGTCAGGGTTAGGGGTAGGGCCAAGGGGTCAGGGTTAGGGGTAGGGCCAAGGGGTCCGGGTTAGGGGTAGGGCCAAGGGGTCAGGGTTAGGGGTGAATTGGGATTGGTTCTTTGTTTGTACTCTCACTGTGGTATCTTTAAAGAGGTGAGTTCCTAGAATTCCCACCTGTGCAGCTGTACAGATTAGATTTAATTTATTGGTCCCCGTGGGGAAATTCATCTTCACTGACTGAAAACATTACAGGAAAAAAAAAAAAAAAAAAAAAAAAGACAGTAATATTATACAGCACAGATGACAACAACAACAGTGGGGGTAGACATAACAAAAAGAGACATTTATGGGGTGGCAGTTGCAGACTGGTCAGCCTGGTCAGACTGGTCAGACTGGTCAGCCTGGTCAGACTGGTCAGCCTGGTCAGCGGGGCCTGGTGTTTAGGGCGGCTATGGCTGAGGGGATCAGGCTTTTCCCAAGACGGGCCCTCCTGAATTGGAATGTCCTGTACCTGCGTCCTGAGGGTCGTGGATGAAGCAGCGGTGTAATGGGTGTGTGATGTCCTGGACTGTTGTGTTTGTCATTCGGGTGGTGGATCTGTTATTTAGTTCTGTGAGGTTGGGTGTGGGGAGGCCGATGATTTTAGCAGCTGTGTTTGTGATGCGTGTGAATTTGGCTCGGTTGGTGACGGAAAGCATGGTGTAAAAACATGTGGAGCAGTACAGGAGGATGGGTTGGATGATACTTTTGTAGAGTGACAACAGGAGGTGGGGTGCAACATGTAGTCCTTTGAGTTTGCGGATGGCTGACAGTCTTTGTTGGCTCTTTTTTTGAATGTCTGTGGTGTGCTGATCAAAGATGAGTTTATTGTCCAGAGTTATTCCCAGATATTTGAATGTGTAAATGACTCAACTGTTTGTGTGTTTATGATAATGGGATCCTGGGCTGAGGGGGGTTCAACCGTAGTTCCTTGGTCTTGTTGACATTGATCTCCAGATAGCTGTCCGTGCATAGCTTGGTGAAGTGGGTGACTGTGTTGTGGTAGTCCACAGTGGATTGATTGTCGGAGAGAAGTGCAAGGATGGCTGTGTGGTCTGAGTATTTTAGGTATGTTGTGGTGGGTGAGATGCTGCGGCAGTCGTTGGTGTAAAGTACATACAGGAAAGGGCTCAACACACATCCCTGTGGAACCCCGGTGTTGATGGTGAGTACAGGGGATGTGGTTGAGCCCACCCTTACTGCTTGCTGTCTGTCGGTGAGGAAGTTATGGGTGAGGTGGATCAGTTGAGGGGGGATGTTGAGATGGTGTAGTTTCTGGATCAGTAGATGCTTCTGCAGGGAGTTGAAGGCGGAACTGAAGTCCACAAAAAGGATCCTGGCGAAGTTGCCTGGGGAGTCCAGGTGCTGGAGAAGGAGGTGCAGCAGGCAGGCCACAGCGTCCTCAGTGCCTCTTTTAGCCTTATGGGCAAATTGGAGGGGGTCCAGGTGTGGGTGACAAGTGGAAGGATGATGTTCAGCAGTAGTTTCTCCAGGCACTTCATTATTATGGACGTGAGGGCTATGGGGCGGTAGTGGTTGGGTTCTGTGGGTCTGGGTTTTTTTGGTATTGGGATTATGGTTGCAGTTTTCCATAGTGTGGGTATTGTGGCAGTCTGGTATGATTGGCAGAATAGTGAGTGTAGTATGGGGGCTAGCTCCATGGCGCAGCTTTGAACCACCCTGGCGGGAATGCCATCAGGCCCCGGGGCCTTGCCTACCTTACAGCGGCTCAGCTGGTCCAGACCAAATTCCTTGTATGTTCCAGGCTGTAAATGTGTTTCTTTCTGCTGTAAAGTTGGAAATATTAACATGAGGGTCTACGAGGACTTCACATGGATTAGAAGACCAGCAGGTATTGTCTTATTTTTCAGCTCTAGATGTTGGTTCTTGGTAAATATTCAACATTTCACCACTGTAATTTCCCACTTTGGGATAAATAAAGTCCGTCTGTCCATCCATCTGTGAGAGTGAGGTTAAATGTGACACTAAGTCAATGTTTTTCAAACTTAGGGTTGGGACCCCATGTGGGGTCACCTGGAATTTATAGTAATTGATAAAAATAAAATAAAACAAACTTACTAATAAAAATCTGTTGAGTTGACAGAGCCAATCCCATCCATATCAGACAAACTGAAGCTGAAACTGCAGCACTGTGGTTCTGTTTGTGTCACATGTTCACTGTGGTCAGTTTCAGATGCTGCAGCTCTTTCATCATTCATAGTTTCAGTTCTTGTTTGTTCAGTATTAATTGTCCTCCTTGTAAATCCCAGCTGGACTGACTGGACAGATCCTGACCTTTAACCTACACCTGGATTTACTGCCTCTGTCCACAGTAATACACATTATATAGACTAAATGTCCACAATAATACACATTATATAGACTAAATGTCCACAATAATACACATTATATAGACTAAATGTCCACAATAACAGACATTATATAGACTAAATGTCCACAATAATACACATTATATAGACTAAATGTCCACAATAACAGACATTATATAGACTAAATGTCCACAATAACAGACATTATATAGACTAAATGTCCACAATAACAGACATTATATAGACTAAATGTCCACAATAATACACATTATATAGACTAAATGTCCACAATAACAGACATTATATAGACTAAATGTCCACAATAACAGACATTATATAGACTAAATGTCCACAATAATACACATTATATAGACTAAATGTCCACAATAATACACATTATATAGACTAAATGTCCACAATAACAGACATTATATAGACTAAATGTCCACAATAATACACATTATATAGACTAAATGTCCACAATAACAGACATTATATGGACTAAATGTCCACAATAATACACATTATATAGACTAAATGTCCACAATAATACACATTATATAGACTAAATGTCCACAATAATACACATTATATAGACTAAATGTCCACAATAACAGACATTATATAGACTAAATGTCCACAATAATACACATTATATAGACTAAATGTCCACAATAACAGACATTATATGGACTAAATGTCCACAATAATACACATTATATAGACTAAATGTCCACAATAATACACATTATATAGACTAAATGTCCACAATAATACACATTATATAGACTAAATGTCCACAATAATACACATTATATAGACTAAATGTCCACAATTATAGACATTATACAGACTAAATGTCCACAATAATAGACATTATACAGACTAAATGTCCACAATAATAAACATTATATAGACTAAATGTCCACAATAATAGACATTATACAGACTAAATGTCCACAATAATAGACATTATATAGACTAAATGTCCACAATAATAGACATTATACAGACTAAATGTCCACAATAATAGACATTATATAGACTAAATGTCCACAATAATTGACATTATATGGACTAAATGTCCACAATAATAGACATTATACAGACTAAATGTCCACAATAATAGACATTATATAGACTAAATGTCCACAATAATAGACATTATATGGACTAAATGTCCACAATAATAGACATTATACGGACTAAATGTCCACAATAATACACATTATACAGACTAAATGTCCACAATAATACACATTATATAGACTACATGTCCACAATAATAGACATTATATAGACTACATGTCCACAATAATAAACATTATATAGACTAAATGTCCACAATAATAGACATTATACAGACTAAATGTCCACAATAATAGACATTATATAGACTAAATGTCCACAATAATAGACATTATATAGACTAAATGTCCACAATAATAGACATTATACAGACTAAATGTCCACAATAATACACATTATATAGACTAAATGTCCACAATAATACACATTATACAGACTAAATGTCCACAATAAGAGACATTATATAGACTAAATGTCCACAATAATACACATTATACAGACTAAATGTCCACAATAAGAGACATTATATAGACTAAATGTCCACAATAAGAGACATTATATAGACTAAATGTCCACAATACTACACATTATATAGACTAAATGTCCACAATAAGAGACATTATATAGACTAAATGTCCACAATAATACACATTATACAGACTAAATGTCCACAATAAGAGACATTATATAGACTAAATGTCCACAATAAGAGACATTATATAGACTAAATGTCCACAATACTACACATTATATGGACTAAATGTCCACAATAACAGACATTATATAGACTAAATGTCCACAATAAGAGACATTATATAGAATAAATGTCCACAATAATAGACATTATATAGACTAAATGTCCACAATAATACACATTATACAGACTAAATGTCCACAATACTACACATTATATGGACTAAATGTCCACAATAACAGACATTATATAGACTAAATGTCCACAATAATACACATTATATAGACTAAATGTCCACAATAATACACATTATACAGACTAAATGTCCACAATAATACACATTATACAGACTAAATGTCCTCTAACATTAACATTTATTTGAAACATAGTATAGCAAACTATTACATGATCAAAAACAAATTAATTTTAGCAAAAAAAAAAAAAAAAAAAGTCTCAGTTTTGAATGTCTGGGGTCACCACAAATTTGTGATGTTCAAATGGAGTCAGGAGACAAAAAAGTTTGGAACCTCTGCACTAAGTTATTAGAAATAAAAACCCACCCTGTGTGTGCTGACTCTAATGCAGGCTGTCAAACTGCGGTCCTCCAGGGCCGGTATCCTGCATGTTTTAGATGTTTCCCTCTTCCAACACACCTGATTGAAATGATCAGCCTATCATCCCGTTCTGCAGAAGCCTGATAATGACCGTCAGGTGTGCTGGAAGAGGGAAACATCTAAAACATGCAGGATACCGGCCCTGGAGGACCGCAGTTTGACACCCCTGCTCTAATGGAACACCTGCTCACCAGATGCTCTGAATCCCATCAACGACTGAATCCAACTTCAACTAAAATTAAAACAGAGTCAAAACATGTACATTTAAGCAATAACAACAGAAAAGCTGCCATCAGATCCTGCCAAGATAATACCAGTCCGATATTCCAGCGTGGAGCTGCATGGCACTTCAGAACTCTGCTTTGCATTCGTCACTTTGCTCATAAACGTAAATAAGTGCAATAATGGCGTCCTGTGGGAATAAGTCTGCAAACACTTGTGTGACTCCGTGCAGAAGCAGAACAAAACATTCATTTATGAACACGACCTCTCTGAGTGCAGTTCACATTTTATTTAAATTACAATCATATTTAATGTTAATTAATGCTAATGCATAATTTAATGGAACAAACAGCGCTGGTGAAATTGGTAATTAACCACTGCAGGCCTCCAACACGCTTGTGCCGGTGTGTGCGGCGCTGGCAGGTGAGCGCGCTCGCTTCAGTACAATCTCTGTTTTTTCGTTCTTTTTTCCTCCGGCGTTGACCCGTTCTCTGATCCTGCGAGGTCAGCCGCACCAGCGACGCCAGTAATGAGGTCAGAGGTCAGAGGTCGCGCTCAGACAATAGACGGAACAAACATTCTTCTGACCTGAAACTGAGGATGAAAGCTGACAGAGCTGCCCAGTCTGCACAGGTCAGAGGGCACGGCCGCACTTCACCGGCCGACGGACGGATCACATGACACACACGGAAAATGGCAAATACATTCACTGGAATACTCATCTGATGTACTGCAGCTTTACGCCAGTATTTATTATACTTCTACTCCAGTATTTATACTTCTACTGCTGCTTTACTCCAGTATTTATACTTCTACTGCAGGTTTACTCCAGTATTTATACTTCTACTCCTGCTTTACTCCAGTATTTATACTTCTACTGCAGGTTTACTCCAGTATTTATACTTCTACTCCTGCTTTACTCCAGTATTTATACTTCTACTGCAGGTTTACTCCAGTATTTATACTTCTACTGCAGCTTTACTCCAGTATTTATACTTCTACTGCTGCTTTACTCCAGTATTTATACTTCTACCCTACCCTCAGAGGTACATATTCAACTTTTTCCACCGCTGTGTTCATCAATAGCTTTAGCTCCTTTGCATTTTCAGACCTGATGGGAAATAATAAAGTAACACACTGTTAAAGATGAAACCGTCTAATATAATCTGGTATCTTTTAACAGCAGAATCTACTTATTAACATTTTATGTCGTCTTAATTGCATGTACGTTTTATATTCTGTTTGTAATTGGTATTGTGCTGATGTGCTTCTTGGTCAGGTCTGCCTTGAAAAAGAGATGTTATCTCAAGGGACTTCCTGCTTAAATAAAGGTTGAATAAATTAACAGAGTAATAGAATACAAGGCTGAACACACCCTGTTGAGACAAAGTTCATCCTTAAAAATGCCCAGGGCTACTTTTATGTCAATTCCCAAATTAATTCTCCAACAGATTGAAGATTGAATCTATTTTTGACAAGAAACGCACTCGGAGAGCGCAGTGCCCCCCCCCCCCCCCCCCCCCCCCCCCCGATCATCACCAAAATGTAATCAGTTCTTCCTTGTGCCAGTATCAACATTTCCTGAAAATTTCATGAGGATCTGTCCATACTTTTTGAGTTATCTTCCTAACAAACAAACAAACAAACAAACAAACACACAAAGCACAGCGATCACATCACCTCCTTGTGGAGGAAATAAACACATACTTTAATTTTATTTCATGTTCAATTCAACACAGTTTGTTTGGATACAGATACTTATAAACTGTGATGAATAACAGTTACTACCCGCCCCCCCCATTTGTGCCTTAGTGCCCCCCTCTCAGCTTTCTTGTTCCAAACACCCCCTGACGTAGTCCCAGCGCCCCCTGGGGGGGGGCACCACCCCTGTTGAGAAACACTAATCTAACATGTCACGATAATCCATTTATAGAAAATGACCAAAAATGAAAACTTGTATATGGCGTCTAATCAGCTCATCCACCATCAGATGGGTCTTCTCCATCAAACTGCACTGGTTCTGTTCAGGGTTTTCTAAACCTTCACAGAATGCTGATGTTTCCTCCAGTTTTATGTAGAACCGCTGAAACTGCGCAGTCCTGTGACGCTTCTTATTCATTCTTGCATTCTAGTGTAAACATCCTCGGTCATCTCGTCCAGTGGTTTGTTGTTTTTCATGCATCTTTCATTTTTTTTACCTGAAACTCAGTGGACAAACAGTTTTCATTGGCAGACTACAGCTCATTATTTTTCAGTTTTTGTCCAACTTGTGTTTTTCCTCTCTTTCCAACCTGTAGAATACGACACCCACAACAGTTCACATTTAAGGTCAAGACAAATCTACTGTAACCAAATTCATGGGATGCAAACATATTTATTTTAGGTCAAGATGCTGTGGATGGATCAAAATCAGGTCTGCAAACCAGGACAGAACTAGAACTCTGTGGTGGTGGACTGTATAAAACTGGATGTAAAGTAGTGGCACTAGGAGTGCATGGATTTAACCAGAACTGAATGAAAATACTGCAGGTAGATTTTGTTCCAAAAACTTCTTCCCTCAGGATTTTTCATAAGTACTTGTACATGTCACAGAGTATATTTACATTGTAGTATGAGTACTGATCTACATATTTGATCTATACCATATGGACAAAAGTATTGGGACACGTTGCATTCAGGAGACTATGATTTTAAATGTTCTACCTCAAAATTTTGAAAAGGGATGAACAACACGCACATCCAAAAAATAAAAGGTGTGCGGGATTCCAAAATTAACGATGAAAAAATAAAGGAAGGTCCGCACAACCTGTGAGCTCCAAAACATTTAGGAATATATGTTTTGGAGCTCACAGGTTGTGCGGACCTTCCTTTATTTTTTCTACCTCAAAATTTGTAAAAATATTTTTCATGCTCTGAATGTAAATTATAATTTTCTACCACAACTAACCATCTGTCTTCAAATCTCATTTAGGAAGAAACACCTCCCATTAAACTTTAAGGAAATATTAATGTTTCTAAACTATATGGACACATAATATTGGGACACATCATGTCTACAGCTGTAAGATGTTCTGTTCATGTGGATTTCAGATAAAAACATCAATATTTCCTAAAGTTTTAAGTGAGATTTTTCTTCTCAAAAATGTTCATAGTTATCATAGTAGATAAATGAAAAAAAGTAAATAAATACATTAAAAGAAATATTGAGAGAAATTAGGCAAAAACCATCTCTGAGGCATTTTGGAAGCAAATATAACAATTTAAACCAAGCTAACCAATGCAGTGATATTTATGCCAATATAAAACTAGATGCAGACATTAGTCATTATTGTTTTGTATCCCAGAAACACCTGAATTCAACGTGTCCACATACTTTTGTCCGTATCTGCAGGACCATATTTCTACTTTGGTCAATCCTTAAACCCAGCAGTCGCTCAGCGGTGACTGTCTATGGCTGCTTTTACTTTGGTGCAAACCCAAATTATAAATGTCTATAGATTTCCTGTCCTTTAAACAACCAATTTAGAGACAAAAGCCAGTGACAGTGAAAGGTGGATAGGCCTCAGGAGGCAGCTCAAGACTTTGGCAAGACATCAGCGTGGAGTCAGAGGATAACGGAGCAGAGCTGACGGTTCACTGTGAGGGAAGGATCAAGGAAACCCCAGCACAAAGCAGGTACAGAAGTGCTGTGGATCAGCCAGAGCCACATGGAGCAGGACCACAGCTGCCTGGGCCGGCTTCAGCACCACCTCAAACACTTCTCACACCTTCTGCTCGGGTTCTCCACTTCTGTTGGAAGTTTCATGTATTTGACCCTTCTGTACATACATGCCTAGAGTATTTTTAGCTCTGTGGACAGTAAAGCAGTTCTAACAGCAGAGTTTAAAGTCAGTGTGAAGTTCAACTCTACAGAGCGATGATTAGTGCCAGTCTGCCGCAGTGCATTGTGGGTACTGGACATTTTACTCATTGTGTTCTATTTTATGTGCAGGGGTTCAAGTGGAGTTTGTGTTAATGTTTATTTAGGTTAATGTGTCTGTTTTACAGCGTTTATTGGCCTTTTTGGTTTGTTTTTTATTCATGTGACACTGACAGTTTGAAACTAGTGATGGGACTGTTGGTTCTTTGAAGGGAGTCGTTCAATCAGGAGTCGTTCACTGAAAAGAGCCGTTCAACAGACTGGCTCTGTTCTGTTTTTGGCATTATTCTGAAACACCAGTGTTTGAATGACTAAATAGGCTACATGTGATGATTGACATTACATTTAAAGGTGTTGAATTGGCGCGGCAGTAAATATTATCTGACCGTAAAACAGAATAGTTAGTTCAAATGTGTGGAATAAATCCATGACATGAGAGGTGACATTAGACAAATGATGGAACTGGAGCAAAAACATCACAGTACATTCTGTGGACTAGTCTGTAGAAGAAAAATGAAGAAGAAAACATTTTCTGATGAAAGAACATTTTTCTTTGGCTCATTACTCACAGGTGATCACTCACTCACTGCTCAAACTTTTCTCCTCCTCCTCCAGTCTTCCAGCTCCTCCTCCTCCAGTCTTCCAGCTCCTCCTCCTCCAGTCTTCCAGCTCCTCCTCCTCCAGTCTTCCAGCTCCGCCTCCTCCAGTCTTCCAGCTCCTCCTCCTCCAGTCTTCCAGCTCCTCCTCCTCCAGTCTTCCAGCTCCGCCTCCTCCAGTCTTCCAGCTCCGCCTCCTCCAGTCTTCTAGCTCCTCCTCCTCCAGTCTTCCAGCTCCTCCTCCAGTCTGCTCACCTCACGCTTCAAACTGTTGTTTTTTTTAACTTCTTCCATCAGACATGCTCAGTTCACTCTTTTTTTCTGCTGAACATTCTCCTCCTGCCCAATGCCTCCCCAGTGATGCTAAACTGACAGGCAATCAGACACTCCCTCCTTAAAAAAAAAAAAAAAAAAATGAACGGCTCTTCACAAAGACTTGGTTCCCATTGTTCATTTCAAAGAGCCGTTCAAAAGATTCGATTCATTCATGAACGTCACATCACTATTTGAAACCCATAGAGTAAATATTCTCCCTTATGGGTGTAACAATAAAATACACAATCTCTCGTTACTACCCAAAGAACCACTTCAAGAAAGTCATCTCAAAACCACCACATAGGCAACTCCTGATATTCTACATCGTTTATTTATTAATGAATATGAATAACTACATTTGGAGTAAAAATAGCTGTATAAAGTGTAATCATATTACTCTTAACAGTGTGAAAACATTTATTTATCTATACATTTTAATTGTTAATTTTGACACTGAACTGTGTAGGATTAACTCTGAAAATTTGACACTAGCCATAGAGTAAATGTTACTCTAATTTTGAGTGGGACCAAATGTTATCTGAAACAGAGTTCAATTCAGCTCTCTAAGAGTTAAATTAACACGTTGTTTTTAACGGTGGAATGAAAATGCTGCACAGATGAGAATGATGGCTTTTTAAAGACACAAAATGTTTTCATGTTTTTTCTGTTCAGTCTTTGTGATCTGGACAAAAGATCATATGGTGATCATTAAAGTCCAGTTATGTTTTTTTCTGGTTTATAGAAGTTTAACCCATAAAGACCCAGTTCTACTTTTCAGGCAGTTCCAAAATTACTTTGTCTCTCTATTTAACCTTTCTTAAGTAATTTATCAACATTTATTGTAATATTAGCCTCTTTATTTTGTTTTTTTACAGTGAAAATCATGTATTTTGCTATATTTAACTTAGTGATCATGTAGATGTTCATAAAAGCTCAGATTAAAGTTGAGGGTTAATAAATCAAAAAGAGAGAAAACTGAAGAAAAAGTGTCTTTTTCAGTCAAATCTGTCCTGAACTGAACACAAACCCAGTGTGTCCATCCACTGTCATTGATCCAACTCCATGGGTTTGACTGGAGAATCAATGTTGTAGAAGATGACGGTGTTTCCACAGTAACTACGGAGCCTCTGAACGTCCAAATGGGTCATATCCGATGACCATGAAAAGATGAAGAACTGTATTTTATACCAGTTATTGACATGGATTGATAGGATTAGTGGATCAGCAGGTATTAGACAGTTTGAGTCTTCATGGGTTAATCAGTCTATTTAGGATTGTGTCATTTTAGATCAAATTCAAGCCGCTTCAATTGTTTCCCATTAGACTGAACCAACTCAAAAACAAAAAATACGAACAGTGGCCAGTGGAGAGGGCTAAATGACCTTCTTATCCTGTTTAATTTGGTGAAACAGCGCACTTCCTGGTCTTTAAGCATTAAGAGACTGATGAGTGCAGACCTCTACGCCAATGAAATACTCCAAAGAAATAAAAACACAAGCATTTAAACATCATTCCCATGAACAACGTCATATTATAAACCCTCAAAAAACTGCCAATACAATTTTATACACTTCACCTCCCATTACTGCCCCCTACTGGCCGTCTCATGACACTTTTAATAAGAATAAGCATTGATTTGTGCTCCGTCTGCTTCAGGAAGGACTAAACAACAGGTCCTCATCCTCCACCAGAAACCTTCTGGGCTAAAGTGTTTACAAAGTGACACTCTTTGTGACGACCTGTTCTTTCGTTGCTGTGCGCTTCAGGGACCTGAAGGCCACCGCCGATGCTCCAGAGACGCTGAATTTAGGTTCCTACGTCCTCTGCAGGGGCCTCGAAGTTCCGATACTTCGACCACTGGCTTCGCCACTGCAACGAAAGTTCCCCAGAGTAGGAAAAAAAGAAAAAAAGAAAGATTTCAGGAGCAGGAAGGAGCTGCTGATTGCACAGGAAGAGGAAGAGGGGCGTTTAATTTGAAGGCCTCGGTGGTGTTCAAGCCTTCAGCCTCATGGGGAGTTAATCAGCACTTGGGCTATAGATAGGAAGACAGAGATGGAGAGGATGAAGAGAGGAGAAAGCAGAGGGAGGGCTGCTCTGGGCTGCTTATTGTGAAGCCTTTACTGTCGACATGTGGAAACACCAGCCCCGTACACAACATGATATTTATCTTCTCATGGCTTTCTGGTCAGCTGCTGCTTTGTTCGAGGGCTCTGCAGCAGCCGCATCCAACTTTACAGGCTACATTTATTCATCTGACGGGTCATAAAACAATAGAAAAGTTATTATTAGTCAAATTAGCCACTTCAGGAGTGCACAGGACTGGACTCCCACTAGAAACGGAGCCATTTGTAACCTCCAAACACAGAAAGAATGCATTAAACTCATCGCACATGCACAAAGAGAAGTCCAAATACAGAGCCAACGTGAACAATTCAACATCTGTTGCTTTTAATGTGGTAAAATACAGCAAATGTAACTGAACTGAACCCTCAAAGAGCTAAATAACCACCTGTGACCAAAATAATCTACTGATCTCAAATGTGTAACACCTGATCCACTAATCCTATCAATACATGTCAAGAACTGGTGTTAAATTCAGTTTATCATCTTTTCATGATACTACAAACAAGACAAAAGATGAAACAGGAGAAAAATTCTGTAAAAGCAACAAAGAAAAATTCATGTAAAAGACATAAAAACACCTGATTTTGTGATTTACTGCTCATTTGTCGCATTTTGTTAATTTTGACTTCAATTAAATCAAGACATCTGATTTCCAATAAGAAGAAACAATAAATCATCCTATCACATGACCGGTGTCTGACATTAATTCAACCAAAAATCAAAGAAAATCTGTGTAAAATCTAATAAATACAGCTGTTACAGACTGCATGAAATCGTGTTGTATGTGACGCCAGTTTATTGCATTTGGTGTGCTATACACACACATTTTCATCCTTTCGTGTGTTATTTAACGTCATTTGATGGTCTGTCAATGTGCTAGCCGCTCATCGCGCTAATTGCTAACCGCTAACCCTGACCCCTAAACATAGCCCTAAACCTAACCGCTAATTGTGCTAGCCACTAATTGCACTAATGCCGCGTTTCCACTACGTGGAACCGGCTCGGCTCGGCTCGGCTCAGTGTTCCCTCAGACCGTTTCCATTCCAGGATACTACTGACTTTACAGTACCTGGTCGTCATAGCGATGTGGTGCGTTATTTCTGTGTCGTCTGCTCAGAGTTGCTGATAAACTCGCTCGTTGCCTGTTGTCTCGTCTGAACTTTTCCGTCTTCCACCACTGACTGAATGTCCTGGACCGACCCGGGTGGAGTTTGTCTGTTCTCATGTGGGTTAATGGGCCCACAGGTTTACTGTCCACTAACGCATCTGTTTATGTAAAAGGGCGGGGCACAGAAAACGGTCTGACCAATCAGTGGTCTGCAGTGTTTATACGTCACAGTTTAGTGTCTGGTCCCCAGTCCTGGAACCTCGGCGGAGGTGAGACCACAAAACTAGGACCAGGTACCAGATTCAAAAAAACTAGTACCAGGTACCAGATTCCAAAAAACTAGTACCAGGTACCAGATTCCAAAAAACTAGGACCAGGTACCAGATTCCAAAAAACTAGTACCAGGTACCAGATTCCAAAAAACTAGTACCAGGTACCAGATTCCAAAAAACTAGGACCAGGTACCAGATTCAAAAAAACTAGTACCAGGTACCAGATTCCAAAAAACTAGGACCAGGTACCAGATTCCAAAAAACTAGGACCAGGTACCAGATTCTAAAAAACTAGTACCAGGTACCAGATTCCAAAAAACTAGGACCAGGTACCAGATTCCAAAAAACTAGGACCAGGTACCAGATTCCAAAAAACTAGGACCAGGTACCAGATTCCAAAAAACTAGGACCAGGTTCCAGATTCCAAAAAACTAGGACCAGGTACCAGATTCCAAAAAACTAGGACCAGGTACCAGATTCCAAAAAACTAGGACCAGGTACCAGATTCCAAAAAACTAGTACCAGGTACCAGATTCCAGGTCCTTTTTCATAATGGAAACGCAAAAAGGCCGAGTCGAGTTGAGTCGAGCTGGTACCACGCAGTGGAAACGGGGCATAATTGCGTCGATGGCATGTTATTTTCCGCAGTGTAACTCTCCAGTCTGAAAGCTTACAATGCGTACAGAGAACGTGCCAGTTAGAAGTGGTTTGGTATCTGTACACATTTCATGATGTCACAGCGGCTGTTACACAGACATTTGTTGGTGACAGATTTCCAGCCTTTTGTTGACACCGTCCCAGCTTTATAGTGATTCCCTCTGGTCTTAAATTCTAAATATTTCTCTTAAATGTTGTATTTTCCCAGATTTTTTCTGTTCTGCTGTGAATAAAACATGTCCATTACATCGTTACATCCTGTTTTATTTACAGCGTCCCAGCTTTTATGGAACTGCATTTGGAGGTTTGACTGTAACCACATAAATAAAGGCTAAACTTATAATTCTTTTTCCGTTTTCATCTGGTTATTGTACATTCAGCTTCACCTGCACCCTATACACACCTTTACCGCTGCCTGATTTATGACTGTGTGCCGCCGTAAAGTAATGTAATCCTTCTTTATGTGTATTTTGGTCACCTAATTTTCAGACTTTCAGCTGCTGGCAGCCCTGCTTTTAGTTCGCCTGATTCATCAAAAGTCACAGTGATTTAGACTTTAGCACTTTCAATTAAATAAGTGTGTCACAAAGTGTTTTATAGAGCAATAACGGACAAAACTAAACCCATTAAAGGGAAAAAGAGGAATGAGGCGCGGGTGTAAAATGTTGCGTTTAAGTGCGTTTGACGTCTACCTTGTCCTATTAATTTCCTTTTCTATATTCAGACGGTGCTGAACTCACTCAACACTCCATCTCCCAGCATGCCGTGTGTGCTGACCCAGCTGCCAGTCAGCAGTTTAACGGTGGGCTGAGTGTGTGGACGTTTTAATGGAGGCGGTCCGCTGGTCTGTGGACGCCTGCGACCAAAGCATTTTACCCACAGAGACAAAACAGCCGTCTGGAAAAGTGTGGACAGTGAAACTCACAGCACGCGCCCACTTCGACTTTTTTAAGACTTCAACATTCAGTGGTCGGACTCAGAAACACTAACAAACAAGCGGTGCCAGATACAACAAGCCCCGCCCCCTCGCACATACTGTAGTTTATTTTGGCATCGATCCAGCTGATGTCATCACGTCTCTGCGTGTGCGGACGTCAGCATAGACACAAACTAGTGTGTTGACCTGTGAGGATCCACAGGTTCTGGAAGTGGTCGTCTTTCTGCTGTTGTGTATTTATGCACGCTGTACCGCATTTGTCCAGCAGTCACCGCCAAACTCTTCTGGGTATAGCAACATGATTGTGAGGCTGTTGTATTCTAGAATTACTAATATCTCCCATAATATTGGTCCTGTCAAGCTGCTGTTTTCACTAGTCTGTTCCTGGACCAAAAACACAGAAGTGTGACAAACGGCAGCAGTCAGATCTGGACCGGTTTAGGGGCAATCCTGAGACACATACACGCAGGGTGGGATTTAGTGGGGGAGATGGGGGGAGGATCAACCCCCCCTCTGGTTTTTACATCCCTACTTCTGCTCAATGAATTTCATCGTTGGCGGGGGGACAACCAACCAATGTAAACAACAGCAGGGTGACACTTTTCTTGCACCTCCCTCCTCCATGACTGGCACCAACGTTCACCTGAACAGAATTCATCAACGTCCCTGCCTCTGGTTTTTGGACAAATGGCACCGTGCATACATGGACATACACCGAGGCCACTTGGCTTTTATCATCCAGAGGAGAAAAAAGAAAGACTGAAAAAATTCATCTAAAAAAAGGAACTTTGACCTACTATTCCCACAGTGTAACACTTCTATTCTGGGTCACTGGTCATCTATAGACCCAGTTAGGTCTGAATTCAACCAAGAGTTTTGCCGTTAAAGTGGTAAACAAACAAACAAACAAACAAACAAACAAACCGCACCAAAAACATTACCCCTTGTCTCCTCTTCAGGGGGTGGGGTAATAACTGGATGGTAAGCCCTTTTTTCACCTGGTGGTGGTGCTGGCAGTGGCAGCGGCGGTGGCGGCGGCGGTAGCGGTGGCGGTGCAGCTCCAGGAGCGGCTGCTTCCAGTGGATGGACCTCGGTGCTTGTGACAAATTGCATGTGGAAGGAAACGTGCAGGCCCATTGAACTTTAGTATTGCTTTTATTCCTCTGTCATGTTCCCGCAGAGATGAAATGGGATGGGTTTCTTTTTTTTCTTTTCCTTTTTTCCTTCTTATTCATGGCTCATGGCCGCCGGTGGGTCGGATAAACGGCCAAACGCCGCCTCACGCTCACACACATTCTTCTCCCTCTTCTTTTTTTTCTTGGCCGTCTGTCGGTTTTCTCCTCTTTCTCTTCTCAGGTTGTGGAAATGAAGCCGGAGGAAGCGCTGTCCATTCATCCCAGCAGCGGCAGTCCTGCAGCTGAACACCGACACGCTTTTATTCCGTAAATGTTGCCGACATGGATCTTTGTGAGAGTTTTTCACCAGTGAATGGAAGGATAATCCAGGGAAATCACTTCAGAGAACATTTTACATGTCAGCCAATCCACCAGTCTTCAGCTCTGAGGGGAAAAACACAGGTTCAGTCCACATGTGACACTTCCTTTAGTGGTTTTACTCATGAAGTGTGGATTCCTTAAGTCAGAAATGTCCAACTTATGTTAGTTCAGGTTCAACACTCAGCCCAAAATGATCGCAAATGGGCTGAACTAGTAAAATAACAGAGAAAAAAGAAAAAGGACATTATGAAAAAGTTTACATCCACAAACTGTCCTTTAAGTTGAAATTTCTGAAGAAAAATATGTGCAATTTTAACAATATTGGGTCAAAGTTCATCATTTACACATGTAGATTCTAACTTATACATAACACTGGATCTAAAAAGCACAAACCATTTACAAACAGGCAAAGTACTTCATGTAAGACATCTGACAAGATATCAATCAATCAATCAATCAATCAATCAATCCCTTTATTTGTCTCTAATGGGGCAAATGTGCAACAGTTGGAACACACAAGCACATGTCAAGAGAGCAAATAAAATAAATATATAATAAAATATATTCAGTCAGTAAGGGTAAAATATAGATTTTTCTCTGTAGCACTTTGAGATTCTGCAGAAAGAAAACTGCTTTAAAAATGCAATTTATTATTATTATTTTTATTATTATTACAGATAAATAGTAAAGGTATAAGCCACAGATTTCAAACCAATAAAAAACAAAACAGGGTGAGAAACAACACTACAGGTAAACTATCTAAGATAAGATAAGATAAGACAAGACAAGACAAGACAAGATAAGATAAGATAAGATGTTCATATTTGTTCACGTTATTCACATTTTTTTCGTGAAAGACTAGTTTGTAAATGTAAACATTTTCCTGTAATTTTTTTTTTTTTACACTAAAATATCAAATATGAAGTATTTCACCCTCTTGATATTAAATTGGTCTGTACGTGGAACCTGAACTAAAAGGATTTTCACATCTTTGACTGTCAATATCTTCATTTTTGCATTTCACGCCCTCATCCCACAGGCCAGGTTGGACCCTATGGGGGGTTGGTTTTAGTAAAAAGCAAATTTGTAATATTTCCCACAAAAATTGCAAAAAATTGAAAAATCCAAATTTCTCAAATCTGTGAGCTCAAAAATGCAAACACTGCATTTTCTTCATCATAGAAAAACATGAAATTGTTGCATCTGATCTTTAAGAAAAGAGCCCTGAACATTCTATCAGGCATTCAAGGTAAAAACACACACATCGCACTGTTTTTAAACCTAATATTAACTGTAAATTCTTCCATCATCAGCTGCTCATACACGTCTTCCACATGGCTGACAGTGATCATGACCTTTGACCCTGTCCATCAGACTGGAATCCCTCCCTCCTTCAGCGCACGTCTGAACACCTGCTCACAGCTGTTTCCTGGAGTTTCATCTGTGAACTGACCTCGTCTGTTCTCTTCATTAGACACTTGTTAGAAAGACACTGATAATGAGCTGCTCCTGTAGGAGTGGATGAGTTGACTCAAGTCTCTAATATTCGAAGAAAAACCACAGGAACTTTAGACTGAAATCATTTTCCTTGACACTTGATGCTGAAATGAGCCGGTGACTCATTCAGAAGGTTTTTTTTTTCTCTGCTGTCAGACAAGTTGAACCTGGTGCTCATCCAGGGCTGTAAATGTCACCAGAGGAGTCTGGAAAACAAACCAGCACACACACACACATATACATATATATATATATATATATATATATATATATATACAGTACATTCTACATTTAACCCTGAAGGACCTGTATGGAGTACGTCTACATCTACAATTATAAATAGAAGGTTTAGACACAGAGGTCTGACCATGTTCATGCCAGTGAATAAAAAAGATATGCTTTAATTTATACAAAGTGATGAAAAGTGAACATGTACGACCACTAGAGGGAGGAGAAAATACTAAATCTATCAGAAGAAAGAAGCAGGAGAAGATGAGCTGAAAATGTCAATAATAAAAAAGAGTCCAAGGAAGTGACAGAAGGCCATCTGTGGTCTTCTGCCCTGGACACAGCGCTAACATGATGGGCATAACATGGTAATAGTTGGTAACAACTGGTTCCAGACACAACAAACCCCGCCCCTCGCCTGCATTGTATCTTCTTTTGGCATGGATCCAGCTGATGTCATCATGTCCAGGTGTGTGCTGATGTCAGCATATGAAGGCTCCACATGTTTGTGCTTCCATGGGGCCCACAGTTGCTAGCGGTGCCCCTGTACTCATATACCGTATACTCTGAAGTACAGACATTACCTTTAAAATGGCCTGTGCTGTCCCCTCCCACCTTTCAAATGACACACCTTGTCCGTGGTTGTCAGGTTTGGACTGAACTCCCACCCCCACCTGCTGACTGACAGCCTGGACCCTGGGCCCTCCTCTGCATACTGTCACCCAGCAGCAGACGCAGTCCCACCTGTGGCTGTCAGGACGCCACACTCAGTTTGGCTGCAGCCACCAGCGTTTGTTGAGGTGTGTAACAAACAAATTGTCCTGCCCAGGTGCATCATGGGAAAATGAAGACAAGCCACTTAGCTGCCACTGCGCTTTTTAATGAGACGCCCCGCTGCTTGTTAATGAGGACGCTGACGCAGAGCGCCGCCCACTGCTCGCTAATGAACGGCGAGATCTTCACCGGACAGGACGGGGACGAAGCAGCGGTGGTGGTGGGGGGGGTAGGCTGTGATTGGCAGGTCACAGCAGGGGGGCGTGGCTACCAGGACCCATCTAATTGCAAAGTTAACGAATAGCGGGGGGTTGGAATGCGTGGCTGCACTTTCGTGTCATCGAACAGGACGCCATTGATTGAACGTTGTTTATTTGTAGGGATGGAGGCGCGGCGCGGCGCTTCTACAAAGGTTATCAAGTATCGACACAGGGGCTGATGGGTAGTGAGTGGCCTTTGGCGCCGCTCCGCGAAAGGGGAAGTGAGGAGGCACGGAAACGTCAGCATCCAGACCACAGCAGGAAACCTCCGCAGAGCAGCTGGAGGGCAAATACATCCCATAATTTCATAACGTTCTGCACAGATCCGCTTCAAAACATTCATCAGCTGCAGCTGAATCACCTTCGTTATGTAACATGAAGGCGGATCCTTCGACCAGCTCCCATGACAAAGCAAGACAGAAAAGTGTGATGGGAAAGTATGGCTGAGTCAGTGATGGACGGCTCCAGGCGTCACTTTGGAAACAGTTCAGATATTTATGACACGTCACTGCTGTTGTCTTTTAATCCTTTATACTTGGACTGATTAGACCATCAAACATCATCAAAAACAATGGTTATGTGTTGTGACAAATGTGCGTCCACAGGTGGGACCCTCTCTGGTCCCTTTGAGGCTGTCCTCTCTGTCCTCTGGAGCGTTGAATGCATGTCTGTGAACTTCCGTCCATGGAGCCCAGCTCCACCCAGTAAACACACACAGTCCAGTCACAGTCGGACAACAGCGCAACTGGAGTCACAGAAGGGTTTATTCATGCATAAAACAAACACTGAGCTGACATACGCAGAAGCAACTGACTTTTCACTCTGGGAGTCCATTTTTATATTATCTGAAGTGGGTTGGGTTTAGCTCCAGACCACACCCATTTTGATCATATTTGAACATGAATCTAGTCACATCAGAAACTCTCCTTTTCAGCTTGTCTCTGATAGGTTGTGGTTTTTTGGGGTCTGTCAGGATAAGTCAAATCATACACATATGCAGCTAATTCCCAGTATTCAATTATCATATATTAATATTAAACTTTTTCCCAGAAAATGTAAATTATTTCCCAGAATGTCCAAAATTTCCACTCATGTACTTCTTTTGTACACCATGTTTTCTGAAACTTTCCCTGAGCTCACATGTTCTTTCTGCCCGCCCTGTTGTAACTTTGCACCATTTCACGTGTTCTTTGGATGGCTTCACGTGTTCGTTCTTTTGTGGGTCTGCCAGGAAAAACAGTCACCACTGTGTTACAGTCCACACGAACAACAACATCTGCCATGTACATGAATACAGCTGAAATACTTTTGAATACAGACTGAATACTTTGGATTAAAATACTGATTTTTTGACACCACATATGCAATCAAGTACTAACTCCTGTGTGTATCATGTGACTAAAACTTTTATTCAGTTGTTTTATTTGGTATTGGTTTGTTGTTCTTATTTGTTGTTGTTTTTAATTGTACAGCTTTTATGTTTTTAATCTATTCTTGTATTTCTTGTATTTTATTCTTTTATTCAGGTTTTATCTCTTCTTCTGTATTTTTATTTACTTTTATTCTATTCTTGTATTTTACTCTGTTATTTTGGTTTGTATTTATTTTTCTGTACAGTGCTTTGGTCTACTGTGGTGGTTTTAAAGCGCTTTACAAATAAAGTTGGATTGGATTGGATAAAACAGACAGAAAAGAAAACTTGGAATGCCTGAAAGCACTGTTTTTGTCAGTACAATGACAGATATTGATATAAGAACTGAAGTGATTCTGGTTACTATCAAGAAAACATGTTAAATGGACAGATATCAGCTGTGAAATTAAACTTTTATGGATAGAAGGAAAGATAGGACAAGATAGGATGTGTTCAGGGTGGTATGGTGGAGTAATATGTTCAATATAAATGACAAAAAATTCTGAAAAATGGGGAGTTATGTTTGATATAAATACAAATAGGACCAGGGCTCACATCCACAGGTACCTGATTACTGTTACTTTGGGATTAGTGCTCAGCTGTAGCCAATGATATGGAGCCTCCATTATTCATTCACTCATTCATTTGGACTGAGGGTACGTTTACACGGCAACACTCCGCAAAGATTTCTCCTTTCCGTTATAAAATCATTCCGCGTTAAGACGAAGCCGGTATGATAACGATCTGCGTTAACATGAGTCCGCGAGGACGGCTGAATACGCTGTAGTGTCCATGCCAGACCAGTAGGTGGAGATGTGGAGCTGTAGTGAAACAGTGGCGGTAAAACACGCGCCTGCGCACAAACGATTTCTGGTTTAGACAGCCTTTAAATGAGGAGAAGAAGAAGAAGACGAGGCGGACAACACTATTTACAAACAACAATGGCGAGTGGTCATACAAAGACGCAGGACTTCTTTGTCTGGACAGACGAGCTGAGCACAGTTAGCAGCACGTATGTTGTTCTGAAACCGGCCATTGTTGTTGTGGTTGTTCCTTCTTTTTCTGCAGCTTTATTGTGTCATAGAGGCTGGCAAACCAGCTTGGAGGCGCATTACCGCCACCAACTGGCCCGGAGTGGGTTAACTGGCGGTTCTTGGCTGTGCGCGCATGCGGTGACGTCATATTTTACCCCGGAACGCTCCGACTCGCATTAACACAGAGCTGAAATGCGGAGCGTATCGATAACATTCCACCCTGGACCCTGGTATCAAAGGTTTCCGGATTCAGGCACTCTAGGCACCGTTTCCATGGTAACAGAAGGCTAATCCGCCATGAAATCTTCCCGGAGTCGACTGAATCCTACGCCGTGTAAACGGCCCCTGATTTGTGTCAAATGCATCCTGAGCAGGGCATTTTTATTTCATATTCATAGTTTAGTTTAATGGTTTGGTTTGAACGCAACGCACACTCTTACTGTAAACCTTTAATATTAATATGTTGTCACGAAAAATTAAGTAATCCACATTCAAATGGAAAACCCATAAAATCAAGCATGTTTTTGGTGAAAATATTTGAAATAATGCATGTTGTCACCAAAAACCTTTAATATAACCCACGTTTACACCAAAAACTTATAACATACAGTATGTTCTTAGTGGCAATCTTTGAAATAATGCATGTTATCATAAAAAAAAACTTTAAAATAATGCATGTTTTCATGGAAAACCTGCATAATGAAGCATGTTCTTGGAAAAATCCTTGAAATAATGCATGTTGTCACTAAAAACCTTTAAAACAACACACATTTAGACTGAAAACTTATAACATACAGCATGTTATCATAAAAAAAAAAAAAACTTTAAAATAATGCATGTTTTCATGAAAACCTACAAAATAAAGCATGTTGTTGGTGAAAGTCTTTGAAATACTGCCTGCTGTCAGTAAAATAGCTTCTTTTTTCCGTCTAAACCTTTACATGACTCGGTGTCCACACTGAGGACAGTGGACATCAGTGAAGTAAGTCCAGTTGGAGTCAGACAGTGATCATCCCTGTGCACAGCAGCCTATATACTGCACTGTCATCTGCGTATATTCTTAGTCTAAGGTATGGAAGTGGGACACGGCGGCAGCCTCGTGGCGTCCGCCGGGAGCCGTCGCGGGTTCGGTGCCTTGCTCAAAGGCACCTTGATCCGTCGACCTTCCCGCCGCCGTCCCGGCCGGCGTCGGACCGCGGCGCCGAGCGGAGCTGGGTCACCTCCAGGAGCGCCGATGCTGCGCTTTCTCCTCCTCATCCGTCTTGCGGCCCGCGCGATGGAGGCGATGCGTCTCCCGTGTCGAACAGGTGAGCACAGCCATGCATTACAAACGCCGAGGCGCCGACCCCGGGGGACGCAACACACACTCACAAAGACACACAAACGCACAAGTGCACGCCACAGACACACACTGACGCGCAGAGAGAGCGCACCAGCTGGCAGCCAGAAAAAATAAACAGCCCATCCTGACAGAAAATAATCCCAGAACAAGGACGAGCCCAGAGCAGGTTTATTTTTATAGAAAGTACAACACGGCGCGTGTATGTTCTGCTGCATCAGGTTTAAAATTAAACATCATCACGCACAAGCAGAGCAGCTCATTAGCAGCTTCACTCCGACACTAAACCTGAGCAAATACTCCAGCACATGCACGCAAATATTTACAGGAATTCCAGCAGAACGTGGTCTTCTTCCCCAGTTTTAGGGTGCGTTCACTGCTCCTCTGCAACTTCAGTCAACACTCAAGTCTTTACTCAACAACACTCTCACATTTGGGCTGGATTTAGCAGACCCCAGGTCTGCTACAGTGACTGAAAAGGAAAGCACACAAGACTTAACGACCAGTTAGCATCTGAAACTAATTACAAACCATCGAAACTAGGGACGCAAATTATCCATTAATACATTAATCATTAGCTGGTTGACCTTATCGACTGATTAACGATCAATTTATAAGTGGTGATTTTCCTGAGAACCTAAATTTCTGTTTTGATGTGGTCTGTTAGAATAAAAGCTAAATATGGTTTATACTTGAAAAGCATGTCCTAGTCCTGATTTACTGACCCACTGGATACAGAACAGACAACGACATTTATGGAGTAGAACTAGAGAAATTCTGCAGACAAATTCAGTCAAATTAAATAAATGGATGTGAAGACGGGCGGTTTAGAAGAAGTGGGCATTTCGGACTTTGCATCTCTGACACGATGGAGGGAGATTTCAGCGCAGATTCTAATCGACAGTTCATTGATTAATTGTTTATATCCCTAATCGAAACCCAAAAATTCAGGGGCAGCCGCCGCCTAGATGGCCGGACAGTCAGCTTGTGAACGAAGGGTTGCCAGTTCAATTCCCTGGACTTGCAAAGATTTCTTGGGCGATGTGCCCTTGAGCAAGGCACTTGACCCCCCCCATGTGCTCCCCGGGCGCCTGATACTGCTCCTAGTATGTGGTGTGTGATGACGATCCAGTGAGCGGTTAAAGGCAGAAGGTGAATTTGGGTGTGGTGCGTGTTTATGTGTGCCAACCTCTACCGACAAAACAAACAATACACATTCTTCTGTCGTAGTGTCTAACAACATTATTATCACGTTACTACAAAAACCAAATGCACCACTGAACAACACAGGAATGTGTCCGTCAGACTATTTAATTCCACAAAGAACCACATAATTTCAATAACACTACAGTTCTTCCCCCACTTATTTATGTGTATTTATTTAATTTTCATATTGATGATATTCTGTCTCGTGCATATTGTACAAATTGCTGTTCTATTTGTGTTTAATAGTGTTTTAACCCACAAAGACACAAATCCACTGGCAAAGTCATTTACTGATATACAATTTTAAATACCTGGTGATCCATTAATCCTATTAATACACGTCAGTAACTGGTGTCAAATACAGTTCTTCATCTTTTCATGGTCATCACATATGACCATATTTGGACATTCAGAGGCTCTGTAGTTACCATGGAAACACCGTCATCTTCTACAACATTGATTCTCCAGTCAAACCCATGCAGTTGGATCAATGACAGTGGACGGACACACCGGTTATGTTCAGATAATGACAGACTGGACTGAAAAAGTCCCTTTTTCCTCCATTCTCACTGTTTTTCATATAATAACCCTCAACTTACTTTGAGCTTTTATGGACATCAGTCATGATCTGTAAATTAAATATATGAAAATATCCAATTTTCACTTAAGAATGCAAAATACGGAAATATAATATTAGAATAAATGGTGAAAAATCACCTGAAAAAGTTAGAAATACAGCAAAAAAAAAAAAAAAGGTTTGGGAACTGGCACAAAAGTAGCACTGGGTCTGTATGGGTTAATATGTAGATTTGGTATATATACTTATATTCTTGAATGAAGCTCGAAAAGTACCAATACAGCACCATAAAAATGATATATTACAATGAAAAGTACCACAACAGCAATGTAAAAATACTCCATTACAAGAAAAAGTACCAATACAGCACTGTAAAAATACTCCATTACCCAGAGTATCTTGTCACATTTCACAGGGTTTACACAGCTCCTGTTCTGTTTATTTTGCACTTTCTATTTGGGTCTTTCTTCTTTTTTCTGTCCTTTCCCACTAACATTTACACTGACCCCTTTTCTAATCTGATCCAGACTAAAGCATAATCAGTGCCTCGTCCAGATGCATTTCAGAATAAAATAAAAGTGAAGCTCCAGGGATTTACAAATGTGTCACTGAGGGCAAACACTGAAACCCATGGTGTGTTTTAACAAACACAGACATTATTCTGTTTAAATGTGGACAGTATGTGATGATTCAGCGACAGATGAATCCAACATCTGAACTACTGAAGCTCCGGTAGTCATAAGCAGTCTGTAGGCAAAGAAAGCTACAACACAGATTTATTTTACACTATGTGGACAAAAGTATGTGGACATGTTGAATTCAGGTGTTCCTTTTCTAACAGGGGTCTGGGATCCAAAACACTAATGACAAATGTCAGAATATAGTTTTATATTGGTACAAATATCATTGCATTGGTTAGTTTGGTTTAAACTGTTATTATACTTGTTATTATATCATTGTTGTTGTTATAGTTTGTGGTTTTTTGCAGCTGATCCAGAATGCTGCTGCCAGAGTCCTGACTAATACCAAGAAACTGGACCACATCACACATAAAATTCTCCCTTTGTGCAGTAATGCTGTTCTGCCTCCGTCCAAAATAATATACATTAGAATACAGACTAAATGTCCCTAAAATTAATGTTTATTTGCAACATTGTAGAGCAAACTATTACATGATCAAAAACAAATTAATATGAGCAAAAAAAAGCCTTTGTTTTGAATGTCTGGGGTCGCCAAAACTTTGTGATGTTAAAATGGGGTCATGAACCAAAAAAAGGTCAGAACCCACTGCTTTAAAGTTTAATAATTATTCCAATAAAAAAATGACATAATGACATTTGTTTTTGTTGTTTTGTATTATAGACCCCTGTTATAAAAAAACAAAAACAAAAAAAAACTTGAATTCAACGTGTCCCAATACTTTTGTCCACATTCTGTATATTTATCAAATATTATGTGTAAGGATTTCACAAAAGCCCTTTAATTAGAGGAGTTATAATAACACAAGTCCCTGGCTCTAGCCCGACAAAAGCAGCCGAAGTTTGTGAGAGGAGGGGAAGTGTGGATTTCTGGGTTAGCGTCAGAGGATTCTTTTCTGTTCTGCACGAGTCAGCGTTGGCCTGAATTCCAACAATATCACCCTGAAGGCTGGACGAGCAGCTGCTGCAGCGGGAGCTCTCCCCCCTCTGTGATATTCCAGCAGAAAAGTCATCGGGCTCGGCCCCCGACGAGCACCTGTATTCGATTTCTCATCTCGACCCGACGGAGTGCTCTAAGCCTTGTTCTGGCTGGCACTAATCCTCGCTAGAAAACAGCTTTCAGAGGATTAGCATCAAGGGAGGCAGAGCTGCGTTAGTCAGCGGGGGAGCCTCCTCCTCCTCCTCCTCCTCCTCCTCCTCCTCCTTCTTCTTCTTTCTGTATAACTTCACCTACACACTGGGCTCAGTTTGACTCTGACCATCTTTGACCTTCTGCTCTGTTCCTCCCCGTTGACCCTCAGTGGCCTCCATTAAAGCTGCCTGCTCCCACTGACACTGACTTCGCAGTCCCCTCAGGTCGTCCCCCCTTCACGCTGCGGCTGGATTACTTCGCCGTATAATCACACGTTATCCCAGAACGGCCCACACGCTGAACCGGACCGCACCGAAGCTCCCGTATCTGAGTGTAAAAAGCGCCCAAGCTGGAGCTGAAGAGGAGCGAAGCCCTGAGGAGTGGAGGTCAGGAAAGAGGAGGAAAAGAAGACTGACTGGGACCAGAGGAAAAGGACTGAAGCAACAATACTCCATTACACGGAAAAGCACTGAAAAAAAACTATATTACATGAAAAAGGACCAATACAGCACCATAAAAGTACTCCATTACAAGGAAAAGCACAGTAAAAATACTACATTACACGGACAAATACCAATACAGCACTCTAAAAATTCTACCTTTTCAGAAAAAGTATCAATTCACAGTAATAAATATTCATTTACAAGAAAATTTACAAATAAAGCACCGTAAAAAAATACTCTAGAAACATAAAAATACTACATTACAAGAAAAAGTACCTATACAGCATGGTAAAAATACTTTATTACATAAAGTGTCTTTCCCATCAGCTCAAACTGGAGAAAACAATCATAAAAGCACATTTTTTCTGTGTAAACTCAGTGATTCTGGTACAGTGTTGTGTAACCTGAGTTTGGACTGGTCCTCCATTTTCAGTCCTTTTATCATAAAAGGAATCCAGTAATCGAATATCCTGTTTCACAGCTTTTAATAAAGGTGTGTCCCCACCAACAGAAGGTGAAAATGCACATGGATCCACCTGTTGTTGTCTGATTTCAATCTCATTTGGAATTTGTGCTCGATTCGATTCAAACCTGGAATCAAGCAGAGGGTCAGTCCTGAGCCAAGCCCAAGTCCAGACGGTCATCCACAGAGTGACCAGACTGGACAGAAGCACCCTAATGAAGAGGACCACGTCCACAGCTGAGCTGGGACCAACTGGTACCAGCTGGTACCTGTCATCAGACCAGTCCAGGTCCAGTGCAGGTTCATGTACCAGCTGGTACCTGTCATCAGACCAGTCCAGGTCCAGTGCAGGTTCATGTACCAGCTGGTACCTGTCATCAGACCAGTCCAGGTCCAGGGCAGGTTCATGTACCAGCTGGTACCTGTCATCAGACCAGTCCAGGTCCAGTGCAGGTTCATGTACCAGCTGGTACCTGTCATCAGACCAGTCCAGGTCCAGTGCAGGTTCATGTACCAGCTGGTACCTGTCATCAGACCAGTCCAGGTCCAGGGCAGGTTCATGTACCAGCTGGTACCTGTCATCAGACCAGTCCAGGTCCAGTGCAGGTTCATGTACCAGCTGGTACCTGTCATCAGACCAGTCCAGGACCTGTGCAGGTTCATGTACCAGCTGTACCATGTCATCAGACCAGTCCAGGACCTGTGCAGGTTCATGTACCAGCTGGTACTGTCATCAGACCAGTCCAGGTCCAGTGCAGGTTCATGTACCAGCTGGTACCTGTCATCAGACCAGTCCAGGTCCAGTGCAGGTTCATGTACCAGCTGGTACCCTGTCATCAAGACCAGGGTCCAGGTTCCATGGCATGTTCATGTACCAGCTGGTACCTGTCATCAGACCCAGGCCAGGTCCAGTGCAGGTTCAATGTACCAGCTGGTACACTGTCATCAGACCGCAAGTCCAGCGTCCAGGGCAGGTTCAATGTACCAGCTGGTACCCTGTCATCAGACCAGTCCAGGTCCAGTGCAGGTTCATGTACCAGCTTGGTGACCTGTCATCGAACCAGTCCAGGTCCAGGGGATGCAGGTTCAGATGTACCAGCTGGTACCTGTCATTCAGACCAGTCAGGTTCCAGGGGGCAAGGTTCATGTACCAGCTTGGTACCTGTCATCAGACCAGGCCAGGTCAGGGCAGGTTCATGTACCAGCTGGTACCTGTCATCAGACCAGTCCAGGTCCAGTGCAGGTTCATGTACCAGCTGGTACCTGTCATCAGACCAGTCCAGGACCAGTGCAGGTTCATGTCAGACCAGCAGGAGCAGCAGAAGAACCTGTGTTCTACTTGAACGGACACTGGTTCAGTTTCCTTCATAATCACATTATTCCACCTGTTTACAGCAGAACATCCAGATGTTCCACTTGTATATGGTGGAACATCTGGACTCTACTGAGCACGCTCAGGTGAATGTAGGAGGAAAGGAACGCTCTACAGAGGAGACTGAAAATAGACAACATGATGCTTTTACATCCATAACCAGTACCACCTTTGGTACTCAGACATATGACTGATGTTCCAGGTTCTTCATGGGCTTGTACCCCCCACCCCTCAGAACATGCCTGAACTCACCTGACAGTGGTAGAACTGGGCAGGTGAGAACCAGAGCATCCCCTAGGGGAGACTGGGGACTGGGGAACATATGTACCAGGGCACATAGGTACTGAGGAACATAGGCACCAGGGAACATCGGCACCAGGGAACATAGGTACTGGGGAACATAGGCACCAGGGAACATAGGTATTGGGGAACATAGGTACTGAGGAACATAGGCACCAGGGAACATCGCACCAGGGAACATAGGTACTGGGGAACATAGGTACTGAGGAACATAGGCACCAGGGAACATCGGCACCAGGGAACATAGGTACTGGGGAACATAGGCACCAGGGAACATAGGTATTGGGGAACATAGGTACTGAGGAACATAGGCACCAGGGAACATCGCACCAGGGAACATAGGTACTGGGGAACATAGGTACTGAGGAACATAGGCACCAGGAACATCGGCACCAGGGAATATAGGTACTGGGGAACATAGGTACTGAGGAACATAGGCACCAGGGAACATCGGCACCAGGGAACATAGGTACTGGGGAACATAGGTACTGAGGAACATAGGCACCAGGGAACATCAGCACCAGGGAACATAGGTACTGAGGAACATAGGCACCAGGGAACATCAGCACCAGGGAACATAGGTACTGGGGAACATAGGCACCGGGGAACATCGGCACCAGGGACATAGGTACCGGGGGACATAGGTACTGAGGAACATAGGCACCAGGGAACATCGCACCAGGGAACATAGGTACCGGGAACATAGGCACCAGGGAACATCGGCACCAGGGAAGATAGGCACCAGGGAACATAGGTACTGGGGACATAGGTACTAAGGAACATAGCACCAGGGAACATAGGTACTGGAGAATATGGCAGCGGGGAACATAGGCACCAGGGAACATAGGCACCAGGGAACATAGGTACTGGGGAACATAGGTACTAAGGAACATAGGCACCCAGGGAACATAGGTACTGGAGAATATAGGCACCGGGGAACATAGGCACCAGGGAACATAGGTACTGGGGAACATAGGTACTGAGGATATAGGCAACAGGGAACATAGGTACCAGGGGGAACATAGGCACCAGGGAACATCAGCACCAGGGAACATAGTACTGGGGAACATAGGCACCAGGGAACATAGGTACTGGG
>NC_043966.1:832493-849993 GCF_902148855.1 Sphaeramia orbicularis
CACTGACGCGCAGAGAGAGCGCACCAGCTGGCAGCCAGAAAAAAAAACAGCCCATCCTGACAGAAATAATCCCAGAACAAGGACGAGCCCAGAGCAGGTTTTTTTATAGAAAGTACAACACGGCGCGTGTATGTTCTGCTGCATCAGGTTTAAAATTAAACATCATCACGCACAAGCAGAGCAGCTCATTAGCAGCTTCACTCCGACACTAAACCTGAGCAAATACTCCAGCACATGCACGCAAATATTTACAGGAATTCCAGCAGAACGTGGTCTCTTCCCCAGTTTTAGGGTGCGTTCACTGCTCCTCTGCAACTTCAGTCAACACTCAAGTCTTTACTCAACAACACTCTCACATTTGGGCTGGATTTAGCAGACCCAGGTCTGCTACAGTGACTGAAAAGGAAAGCACACAAGACTTAACGACCAGTTAGCATCTGAAACTAATTACAAACCATCGAAACTAGGGACGCAAATTATCCATTAATACATTAATCATTAGCTGGTTGACCTTATCGACTGATTAACGATCAATTTATAAGTGGTGATTTTCCTGAGAACCTAAATTTCTGTTTTGATGTGGTCTGTTAGAAAAAGCTAAATATGGTTTATACTTGAAAAGCATGTCCTAGTCCTGATTTACTGACCCACTGGATACAGAACAGACAACGACATTTATGGAGTAGAACTAGAGAAATTCTGCAGACAAATTCAGTCAAATTAAATAAATGGATGTGAAGACGGGCGGTTTAGAAGAAGTGGGCATTTCGGACTTTGCATCTCTGACACGATGGAGGGAGATTTCAGCGCAGATTCTAATCGACAGTTCATTGATTAATTGTTTATATCCCTAATCGAAACCCAAAATTCAGGGGCAGCCGCCGCCTAGATGGCCGGACAGTCAGCTTGTGAACGAAGGGTTGCCAGTTCAATTCCCTGGACTTGCAAAGATTTCTTGGGCGATGTGCCCTTGAGCAAGGCATGACCCCCCATGTGCTCCCCGGGCGCCTGATACTGCTCCTAGTATGTGGTGTGTGTGATGACGATCCAGTGAGCGGTTAAAGGCAGAAGGTGAATTTGGGTGTGGTGCGTGTTTATGTGTGCCAACCTCTACCGACAAAACCAAACAATACACATTCTTCTGTCGTAGTGTCTAACAACATTATTATCACGTTACTACAAAAACCAAATGCACCACTGAACAACACAGGAATGTGTCCGTCAGACTATTTAATTCACAAAGAACCACATAATTTCAATAACACTACAGTTCTTCCCCCATTATTTATGTGTATTTATTTAATTTTCATATTGATGATATTCTGTCTCGTGCATATTGTACAATTGCTTGTGTTCTATTGTGTTTAATAGTGTTTAACCCACAAAGACACAAATCCACTGGCAAAGTCATTTACTGATATACAATTTTAAATACCTGGTGATCCATTAATCCTATTAATACACGTCAGTAACTGGTGTCAAATACAGTTCTTCATCTTTTCATGGTCATCACATATGACCATATTTGGACATTCAGAGGCTCTGTAGTTACCATGGAAACACCGTCATCTTCTACAACATTGATTCTCCAGTCAAACCCATGCAGTTGGATCAATGACAGTGGACGGACACACGGTTATGTTCAGATAATGACAGACTGGACTGAAAAAGTCCCTTTTTCCTCCATTCTCACTGTTTTTCATATAATAACCCTCAACTTACTTTTTGAGCTTTTATGGACATCAGTCATGATCTGTAAATTAAATATATGAAAATATCCAATTTTCACTTAAGAATGCAAAATACGGAAATATAATATTAGAATAAATGGTGAAAAATCACCTGAAAAAGTTAGAAATACAGCAAAAAAAAAAAAAAGTTGGGAACTGGCACAAAAGTAGCACTGGTCTGTATGGTTAATATGTAGATTTGGTATATACTTATATTCTTGAATGAAGCTCGAAAAGTACCAATACAGCACCATAAAAATGATATATTACAATGAAAAGTACCACAACAGCAATGTAAAAATACTCCATTACAAGAAAAAGTACCAATACAGCACTGTAAAAATACTCCATTACCCAGAGTATCTTGTCACATTTCACAGGGTTTACACAGCTCCTGTTCTGTTTATTTTGCACTTTCTATTTGGGTCTTTCTTCTTTTTTCTGTCCTTTCCCACTAACATTTACACTGACCCCTTTTCTAATCTGATCCAGACTAAAGCATAATCAGTGCCTCGTCCAGATGCATTTCAGAATAAAATAAAAGTGAAGCTCCAGGGATTTACAAATGTGTCACTGAGGGCAAACACTGAAACCCATGGTGTGTTTTAACAAACACAGACATTATTCTGTTTAAATGTGGACAGTATGTGATGATTCAGCGACAGATGAATCCAACATCTGAACTACTGAAGCTCCGGTAGTCATAAGCAGTCTGTAGGCAAAGAAAGCTACAACACAGATTTATTTTACACTATGTGGACAAAGTATGTGGACATGTTGAATTCAGGTGTTCCTTTTCTAACAGGGGTCTGGGATCCAAAACACTAATGACAAATGTCAGAATATAGTTTTATATTGGTAAATATCATTGCATTGGTTAGTTTGGTTTTAAACTGTTATTATACTTGTTATTATATCATTGTTGTTGTTATAGTTTGTGGTTTTTTGCAGCTGATCCAGAATGCTGCTGCCAGAGTCCTGACTAATACCAAGAAACTGGACCACATCACACATAAAATTCTCCCTTTGTGCAGTAATGCTGTTCTGCCTCCGTCCAAAATAATATACATTAGAATACAGACTAAATGTCCCTAAAATTAATGTTTTTTGCAACATTGTAGAGCAAACTATTACATGATCAAAAACAAATTAATATGAGCAAAAAAAGCCTTTGTTTTGAATGTCTGGGGTCGCCAAAACTTTGTGATGTTAAAATGGGGTCATGAACCAAAAAAGGTCAGAACCCACTGCTTTAAAGTTTAATTATTCCAATAAAAAAATGACATAATGACATTTGTTTTTGTTGTTTTGTATTATAGACCCCTGTTATAAAAAAACAAAAACAAAAAAAACTTGAATTCAACGTGTCCCAATACTTTTGTCCACATTCTGTATATTTATCAAATATTATGTGTAAGGATTTCACAAAAGCCCTTTAATTAGAGGAGTTATAATAACACAAGTCCCTGGCTCTAGCCCGACAAAAGCAGCCGAAGTTTGTGAGAGGAGGGGAAGTGTGGATTTCTGGGTTAGCGTCAGAGGATTCTTTTCTGTTCTGCACGAGTCAGCGTTGGCCTGAATTCCAACAATATCACCCTGAAGCTGGACGAGCAGCTGCTGCAGCGCGGAGCTCTCCCCCCTCTGTGATATTCCAGCAGAAAAGTCATCGGGCTCGGCCCCGACGAGCACCTGTATTCGATTTCTCATCTCGACCCGACGGAGTGCTCTAAGCCTTGTTCTGGCTGGCACTAATCCTCGCTAGAAAACAGCTTTCAGAGGATTAGCATCAAGGGAGGCAGAGCTGCGTTAGTCAGCGGGGGAGCCTCCTCCTCCTCCTCCTCCTCCTCCTCCTCCTTCTTCTTTTCTGTATAACTTCACCTACCACTGGGCTCAGTTTGACTCTGACCATCTTTGACCTTCTGCTCTGTTCCTCCCCGTTGACCCTCAGTGGCCTCCATTAAAGCTGCCTGCTCCCACTGACACTGACTTCGCAGTCCCCTCAGGTCGTCCCCCCTTCACGCGCGGCTGGATTACTTCGCCGTATAATCACACGTTATCCCAGAACGGCCCACACGCTGAACCGGACCGCACCGAAGCTCCCGTATCTGAGTGTAAAAAGCGCCCAAGCTGGAGCTGAAGAGGAGCGAAGCCCTGAGGAGTGGAGTCAGGAAAGAGGAGGAAAAGAAGACTGACTGGGACCAGAGAAAAGGACTGAAGCAACAATACTCCATTACACGGAAAAGCACTGAAAAAAAACTATTACATGAAAAAGGACCAATACAGCACCATAAAGTACTCCATTACAAGGAAAAGCACAGTAAAAATACTACATTACACGGACAAATACCAATACAGCACTCTAAAAATTCTACCTTTTCAAGAAAAAGTATCAATTCACAGTAATAATATCATTTACAAGAAAATTTACAAATAAAGCACCGTAAAAAATACTCTAGAAACAAAAATACTACATTACAAGAAAAGTACCTATACAGCATGGTAAAAATACTTTATTACATAAAGTGTCTTTCCCATCAGCTCAAACTGGAGAAAACAATCATAAAAGCACATTTTTTTCTGTGTAAACTCAGTGATTCTGGTACAGTGTTGTGTAACCTGAGTTGGACTGTCCTCCATTTTCAGTCTTTTATCATAAAAGGAATCCAGTATCGAATATCCTGTTTCACAGCTTTTAATAAAGGTGTGTCCCACCAACAGAAGGTGAAAATGCACATGGATCCACCTGTTGTTGTCTGATTTCAATCTCAGTTGGAATTTGTGCTCGATTCGATCAAACCTGGAATCAGCAGAGGGTCAGTCTGAGCCAAGCCCAAGTCCAGACGGTCATCCACAGAGTGACCAGACTGGACAGAAGCACCCTAATGAAGAGGACCACGCCACAGCTGAGCTGGGACCAACTGGTACCAGCTGGTACCTGTCATCAGACCAGTCCAGGTCCAGTGCATTTCATGTACCAGCTGGTACCTGTCATCAGACCAGTCCAGGTCCAGTGCAGGTTCATGTACCAGCTGGTACCTGTCCATCAGACCAGTCCAGGTCCAGGTGCAGGTTCATGTACCAGCTGGTACCTGTCATCGACCAGTCCAGGACCAGTGCAGGTTCATGTACCAGCTGGTACCTGTCATCAGACCAGTCCAGGTCCAGTGCAGGTTCATGTACCAGCTGGTACCTGTCATCAGACCAGTCCAGGTCCAGGGCAGGTTCATGTACCAGCTGGTACCTGTCATCAGACCAGTCCAGGTCCAGTGCAGGTTCATGTACCAGCTGGTACCTGTCATCAGACCAGTCCAGGACTGTGCAGGTTCATGTACCAGCTGGTACCTGTCATCAGACCAGTCCAGGTCCAGTGCAGGTTCATGTACCAGCTGGTACCTGTCATCAGACCAGTCCAGGTCCAGACCTGCAGGTTCATGTACCAGCTGGTACCTGTCATCAGACCAGTCCAGGTCCAGTGCAGGTTCATGTACCAGCTGGTACCTGTCATCAGACCAGTCCAGGTCCAGGGCAGGCTCATGTACCAGCTGGTACCTGTCATCAGACCAGTCCAGGACCTGTGCAGGTTCATGTACCAGCTGGTACCTGTCATCAGACCAGTCCAGGACCAGTGCAGGTTCATGTACCAGCTGGTACCTGTCATCAGACCAGTCCAGGTCCAGTGCAGGTTCATGTACCAGCTGGTACCTGTCATCAGACCAGTCCAGGTCCAGGGCAGGTTCATGTACCAGCTGGTACCTGTCATCAGACCAGTCCAGGTCCAGGGCAGGTTCATGTACCAGCTGGTACCTGTCATCAGACCAGTCCAGGTCCAGGGCAGGTTCATGTACCAGCTGGTACCTGTCATCAGACCAGTCCAGGTCCAGTGCAGGTTCATGTACCAGCTGGTACCTGTCATCAGACCAGTCCAGGACCAGTGCAGGTTCATGTCAGACCAGCAGGAGCAGCAGAAGAACCTGTGTTCTACTTGAACGGACACTGGTTCAGTTTCCTTCATAATCACATTATTCCACCTTTACAGCAGAACATCCAGATGTTCCACTTGTATATGGTGGAACATCTGGACTCTACTGAGCACGCTCAGGTGAATGTAGGAGGAAAGGAACGCTCTACAGAGGAGACTGAAAATAGACAACATGATGCTTTTACATCCATAACCAGTACCACCTTTGGTACTCAGACATATGACTGATGTTCCAGGTTCTTCATGGGCTTGTACCCCCCCACCCCTCAGAACATGCCTGAACTCACCTGACAGTGGTAGAACTGGGCAGGTGAGAACCAGAGCATCCCCTAGGGGAGACTGGGGGACTGGGAACATATGTACCAGGGCACATAGGTACTGAGGAACATAGGCACCAGGAACATCGGCACCAGGGAACATAGGTACTGGGAACATAGGCACCAGGGAACATAGGTATTGGGAACATAGGTACTGAGGAATATAGGCACCAGGGAACATCGGCACCAGGGAACATAGGCACTGGGGAACATAGGCACTGAGGAACATAGGCACCAGGGAACATCGGCACCAGGGAACATAGGTACTGGGGAACATAGGCACTAGGGAACATAGGTATTGGGGAACATAGGTACTGAGGAACATAGGCACCAGGGAACATCGCACCAGGAACATAGGTACTGGGGAACATAGGTACTGAGGAACATAGGCACCAGGAACATCGGCACCAGGGAATATAGGTACTGGGGAACATAGGTACTGAGGAACATAGGCACCAGAGAACATCGGCACCAGGGAACATAGGTACTGGGGAACATAGGTACTGAGGAACATAGGCACCAGGGAACATCAGCACCAGGGAACATAGGTACTGAGGAACATAGGCACCAGGGAACATCAGCACCAGGGAACATAGGTACTGAGGAACATAGGTACCAGGGAACATCGGCACCAGGGAACATAGGTACCGGGGAACATAGGTACTGAGGAACATAGGCACCAGGGAACATCGGCACCAGGGAACATAGGTACCGGGGAACATAGGCACCAGGGAACATCGGCACCAGGGAAGATAGGCACCAGGGAACATAGGTACTGGGGAACATAGGTACTAAGGAACATAGGCACCAGGGAACCAAGGTACTGGGAGAATATAGGCAGCGGGGAACATAGGCACCAGGGAACATAGGCACCAGGAACATAGGTACTGGGGAACATAGGTACTAAGGAACATAGGCACCAGGGAACATAGTTACTGGAGAATATAGGCACCGGGGAACATCGGCACCAGGGAACATAGTTACTGGGGAACATAGGTTACTGAGGAATATAGGCAACAGGGAACATAGGTACCGGGGAACATAGGCAACCAGGGAACATCAGCACCAGGGAACATAGGTACTGGGGACATAGGCACCATGGAACATAGGTACTGGGAACATATGCACCAAGGGAACATAGGTATTGGGGAACATAGTTACTGAGGAACATAGGTACCAGGGAACATCGGCACCAGGGAACACAGGTACTGGGGAACATAGGTACTGAGGAATATAGGCACCAGGGAACATCAGCACCAGGGAACCATAGGTACCGGGGGAACATAGGCACCAGGGAACATCAGCACCAGGGAACATAGGCACCAGGGAACATAGTTATTGGGGAACATAGGTACTGAGGAACATAGGCACCAGGGAACATAGGTACTGAGAATATAGGCACCGGGGAACATAGGCACCAGGGAACATAGGTACTGAGGAATATAGGCACCAGGGTGCATCGGCACCAGGGAACATAGGTACTGGAAAATATAGGCACCGGGGAACATAGGCACCAGGGAACATAGGTACTGAGGAATATAGGCACCAGGGAACATAGGCACCAGGGAACATCTGCACCAGGGGAACATAGGCACCAGGAAACATAGGTACTGGGGAACATAGGTACTAAGGAACATAGGCACCAGGGAACATAGGTACTGGAGAATATAGGCAACCGGGGAACCATAGGCACCAGGGAACATAGGGACTGGGGAACATAGGTACTGAGGAATATAGGCACCAGGGAACATAGGTACCGGGTGAACATAGGCACCAGGGAACATCAGCACCAGGGAACATAGGTACTGGGGAACATAGGCACCAGGGAACATAGGTACTGGGGAACATAGGCACCAGGGAACATAGGTACTGGGAAACATAGGCACCAGGGAACATAGGTATTGGGGAACATAGGTACTGAGGAACATAGGTACCAGGGAACATCGGCACCAGGGAACATAGGTACTGGGGAACATAGGCACCAGGGAACATCAGCACCAGGGAACATAGGTAACCGGGGAACATAGGCACCAGGGAACATCAGCACCAGGGAACATAGGCACCAGGGAACATAGGTATTGGGGAACATAGGTACTGAGAAACATAGGCACCAGGGAACATAGGTACTGGAGAATATAGGCACCGGGGAACATAGGCACCAGGGAACATACGTACTGAGGAATATAGGCACCAGGGAACATCGGCACCAGGGAACATCGGCACCAGGGAACATAGGCACCAGGGAACATAGGTACTGGAGAATATAGGCACCGGGGAACATAGGCACCAGGGAACATAGGTACTGAGGAATATAGGCACCAGGAAACATAGGCACCAGGGAACATAAGCACCAGGGAACATCGGCACCAGGGAACATCGGCACCAGGGAACATAGGCACCAGGGAACATCGGCACCAGGGAACATCGGCACCAGGGAACATAGGTACTGGAGAATATAGGCACCGGGGAACATAGGCACCAGGGAACATAGGTACTGAGGAATATAGGCACCAGGGTGCATCGGCACCAGGGAACATCGGCACCAGGGAACATAGGTACTGGAGAATATAGGCACCGGGGGAACATAGGCACCAGGGAACATAGGTACCTAGAGGAATATAGGCTACCGGGGAACATAGGCACCAGGGAACATCAGCACCAGGGAACATAGGCACCAGGGAACATAGGTATTGGGGAACATAGGTACTAAGAACATAGGCACCAGGGAACATAGGTACTGGAGAATATAGGCACGGGGAACATAGGCACCAGGGAACATAGTACTGAGGGAACTATAGGCACAGGAACTATCGGCACCAGGGACATAGGCACCAGGGAACATAGGTACTGGAGAATATAGGCACCGGGAACATAGGCACCAGGGAACATAGGTACTGAGGAATATAGGCACCAGGAAACATAGGCACCAGGGAACTAAGCACCAGGAACATCGGCACCAGGGAACATCGGCACCAGGGAACATAGGCACCAGGGAACATCGGCACCAGGGAACATCGGCACCAGGGAACATAGGTACTGGAGAATATAGGCACCGGGGAACATAGGCACCAGGGAACATAGGTACTGAGGAATATAGGCACCAGGGTGCATCGGCACCAGGGAACATCGGCACCAGGGAACATAGGTACTGGAAAATATAGGCACCGGGGACATAGGCACCAGGGAACATAGGTACTGAGGAATATAGGCACCAGGAACATAGGCACCAGGGAACATCGGCACCAGGAACATAGGCACCAGGAAACATAGGTACTGGGAACATAGGTACTAAGGAACATAGGCACCAGGAACATAGGTACTGGAGAATATAGGCACCGGGGAACATAGGCACCAGGGAACATAGGTACTGGGGAACATAGTACTGAGGAATATAGGCACCAGGGAACATAGGTACCGGGGAACATAGGCACCAGGGAACATCAGCACCAGGGAACATAGGCACCAGGGAACATAGGTACTGGGGAACATAGGCACCAGGGAACATAGGTACCGGGGAACATAGGCACCAGGGAACATCAGCACCAGGGAACATAGGTACTGAGGAACATAGGTACCAGGGAACATCGGCACCAGGGAACATAGGTACTGGGAACATAGGTACTGAGGAACATAGGCACCAGGGAACATCAGCACCAGGGAACATAGGTACCGGGGAACATAGGCACCAGGGAACATCAGCACCAGGGAACATAGGCACCAGGGAACATAGGTATTGGGGAACATAGGTACTGAGGAACATAGGCACCAGGGAACATAGGTACTGGAGAATATAGGCACCGGGAACATAGGCACCAGGGAACATAGGTACTGAGGAATATAGGCACCAGGGAACATAGGTACGGGGAACATAGGCACCAGGGAACATCAGCACCAGGGAACATAGGTACTGGGGAACATAGGCACCAGGGAACATAGGTACTGGGGAACATAGGCACCGGGAACATAGGTACTGAGAAACATAGGCACCAGGGAACATAGGTATTGGGGAACATAGGTACTGAGGAACATAGGTACCAGGGAACATCGGCACCAGGGAACATAGGTACTGGGGAACATAGGCACCAGGGAACATCAGCACCAGGGAACATAGGTACCGGGGAACATAGGCACCAGGAACATCAGCACCAGGGAACATAGGCACCAGGAACATAGGTATTGGGAACATAGGTACTGAGAACATAGGCACCAGGGAACATCAGCACCAGGGAACATAGGTACTGGGGAACATAGGCACCAGGGAACATAGGTACTGGGAACATAGGCACCAGGGAACATAGGTACTGGGGAACATAGGCACCAGGGAACATAGGTATTGGGGAACATAGGTACTGAGGAACATAGGTACCAGGGAACAGCGGCACCAGGGAACATAGGTACTGGGGAACATAGGTACTGAGGAACATAGGCACCAGGGAACATCAGCACCAGGGAACATAGGTACCGGGGAACATAGGCACCAGGGAACATCAGCACCAGGAACATAGGCACCAGGGAACATCAGCACCAGGGAACATAGGCACCAGGGAACATAGGTACTGGGGAACATAGGCACCAGGAACATAGGTACTGGGGAACATAGGCACCAGGGAACATAGGTATTGGGGAACATAGGTACTGAGGAACATAGGCACCAGGGAACATAGGTACTGGAGAATATAGGCACCGGGGAACATAGGCACCAGGGAACATAGGTACTGAGGAATATAGGCACCAGGGAACATCGGCACCAGGGAACATAGGCACCAGGGAACATAGGTACTGGAGAATATAGGCACCGGGGAACATAGGCACCAGGAACATAGGTACTGAGGATATAGGCACCAGGGAACATAGGCACCAGGGAACATCGCACCAGGAACATAGGCACCAGGGAACATCGGCACCAGGGAACATAGGCACCAGGGAACATCAGCACCAGGGAACATAGGTACTGGGGAACATAGGCACCAGGAACATAGGTACTGGGGAACATAGGCACCAGGAACATAGGTACTGGGGAACATAGGCACCAGGGAACATAGGTATTGGGGAACATAGGTACTGAGGAACATAGTACCAGGGAACATCGGCACCAGGAACATAGGTACTGGGAACATAGGTACTGAGGAACGTAGGCACCAGGGAACATCAGCACCAGGGAACATAGGTACCGGGAACATAGGCACCAGGGAACATCAGCACCAGGGAACATAGGCACCAGGGAACATCAGCACCAGGGAACATAGGTACTGGGGAACATAGGCACCAGGGAACATAGGTACCGGGGAACATAGGCACCAGGGAACATAGGTACTGGGGAACATAGGCACCAGGGAACATAGGTATTGGGGAACATAGGTACTGAGGAACATAGGTACCAGGGAACATCGGCACCAGGAACATAGGTACTGGGGAACATAGGTACTGAGGAACATAGGCACCAGGGAACATCAGCACCAGGGAACATAGGTAGGGAACATAGGCACCAGGGAACATCAGCACCAGGGAACATAGGCCCAGGGAACATAGGCATTGGGAACATAGGTACTGAGGAACATAGGCACCAGGGAACATAGGTACTGGAGAATATAGGCACCGGGGAACATAGGCACCAGGGAACATAGGTACTGAGGATATAGGCACCAGGGAACATAGGCACCAGGGAACATAGGCACTAGGGAACATAGGTACTGGAGAATATAGGCACAGGGGAACATAGGCACCAGGGAACATAGGTACTGAGGAATATAGGCACCAGGGAACATAGGCACCAGGGAACATCGGCACCAGGGAACATAGGTACTGGGAACATAGGTACTGAGGAACATAGGCACCAGGGAACATCAGCACCAGGGAACATAGGTACCGGGAACATAGGCACCAGGGAACATAGGCATTGGGGAACATAGGTACTGAGGAACATCGGCACCAGGGAACATCGGCACCAGGGAACATAGGTACTGGAGAATATAGGCACAGGGGAACATAGGCACCAGGGAACATAGGTACTGAGGAATATAGGCACCAGGGAACATAGGCACCAGGGAACATCGGCACCAGGGAACATAGGTACTGGGGAACATAGGTACTGAGGAACATAGGCACCAGGGAACATCAGCACCAGGGAACATAGGCATTGGGGAACATAGGTACTGAGGAACATCGGCACCAGGGAACATCGGCACCAGGGAACATAGGTACTGAGGAACATAGGCACCAGGGAACATGGGGACGCTCCTGGGCGTTGTGGGTGTGTGTGATGTGGGGCAGATGGGGTGGAGCCCCTTCTGGAGTGGGACGGGGTGAATGTGAATGTAAAGTCAGCGTCAGAGGAGGAGCTTCAGCGCTGTACTTCAGAACGATGCACTTTGACGTTCCACCACTGGGCATGTACGATATCAGAGAGAACACAAAGAGCCGCCCTGGCTCTGAAGAAACATGGGGAATAGCACCAGCGCTCAAGGCTCCTACAGATGCTGAAAGAGCAAAATAACAGAAGAACACGGCACAGTTTTTTAAGGCAACAATTGAGTTTGTGTGAACAAAGGGAGGATTATTCTGCATGGTGATGAGAAGGAGCTGCTGGAGGCCACAGCTCCTGCAGCGAACACACAGCCAACAACTTTATGGAGATGGTAAATTTAACTTTCTTCTCCAATTTTTACTCCTTTTCATGTTGTTTCATGTTTTTTCTCTTCCCCTCAAACCTCTGCAAATATTTCTTTCTAATCATTGGCTTTGATTCCATTTTTCCCTCCACAAACAGCGGGCCGTTCGGTTAAGAGCACCGAGAGATGAAAGCCCGAGGAACCAGGCAGGGATCAAAAAAAAAAAAAAAAAAAAAGACGATGCTTTTTTTTCCCTCAGCTCCCAAATTCCTGCTGGTTGTGACAGAGTTGTAAATACCCAAGATAAAAGATGGTGGTGCCTGCTCGTACTTAACATTCCCATTAGACTGCCAACAATTGTGGCTTTTGTGCGCTCTCATGTACAGATACGAATGGAAATTCCTTTGCCTCCAGTACTTTACGGAACACAATTCAATCACAGGAAAATTTTGAGAACAGGGAGGCGGGGGGGCGGGGGAATAGAAAAGCAAGCATGGTGATCTGACGAACAAAAGCCGAGCAATGTTTTGGGAATTCTCCAAGGTGAGAGCTAAAGGAAAGATTTAGTTCAGAGCAGAAACTGACAACAGAGCAATTTTGAGTGAGAAAAAAGCTGTGCTTCAGACGCTGCAGGAGGCCTTCTGCACAGTCCAACCTTCAACAGGAACTTTGAATGAGTCGCTGCTGATGAGTGCAAATGAAAGCCGCTGCACTGACCTGGTGTTCCTACAGAAAACATCACTAGACCTGGACTGACATTACAGAAGGGGACGGCGGGGGTGATGTTCCAGACGAGAGGTACTGGACGTTTTTGGAATTAGCAGACGGTGAGATGACTTCAACCTGTGCTTCCAGGACAGACGCATAAACCATAAAAGAGATGAGTCAGATCTGTCACTATAACGTCAACAGTACCACAGCTAGGGGAGTGACAGGAGCAGAGTGGAACCCAGAAACACCCAAACCTCCACCATCCAACAAAACCACCTGCTGATCCACTAACCCTATCAGTACATGTCGATAATTGGTGTCAAATACAGTTCTTCATCTTTTCATGGTCATCAGATATGACCCATTTGGACGTTCAGAGGCTCCGCAGTTACCATGGAAACACCGTCATCTTCTACAACATTGATTCTCCAGTCAAACCCATGCAGTTGGATCAGTACCAGTGGACGGACACACTGGGGTTGTGTTCAGTTCAGGACAGACTGGACTGAACAAGACTTTGTCTTCAAATGTCTCTGTTTGGATAAAATAACTGTACACAGTCAGTCAGTTATGCCATCCATCCATCCATCCACTCCCACTTTCTACTACCCGAGGCGTTCCCAGTCCAGTCCAGATCCATGGTCTGTCCAGTGTGTCCTGGGTCTTCCCTGATGTCTCCTCCTAGTGGGACATGCTGAGAACACTGAACATGTCCACATACTTTTGTCCATGTTGTGTACGTTCAGGTGTCCAGCTGTGCACTTTACAACCCAACAGTGTTCAACCAAACCACAGATTCGGCTGGTTCTGGACTGTCTGCAGGCGTCCTCTCGTCAAATTAATGACCCTAATAAGAAGTAGACATGTTCCTCATCGTGACTTTTGTCGATTGTCTTGGTTCGTGTCTATTGTCATCTATCAGTTTTTTGATTTCTCTGTTTTTCCTTTGTGGCTATTGTTTTTTTGTTTTGTTTTGTTTTTTTCTTTGGTTTTTGCCTATTGTTTTTTTTGTCTATTCGTTTTTTTGGGGGTTTTGCCCATAGTATTTTGTTTTGTTTTGTTTTGTTTTTTGCTTTTTTTTTTTTTTTTTTTCTGGTGATTTGTAGTTTCTTGTTGTTGTGATGTTTGTTCATAAACATAAAAATGAGCTTAAAAAAAAAGAAGTAGACATGCTGGACAGTGCTGTCCATGATGTTTGGCTCTGGTGGGAATATGATCCATAACTCAAATCAGAAACGACTGCAGAAGTATGGGAAAAAAACGACTTAACACCTGAATTCAGATAAGATAAGATAAGATAAGATAAGATATTCCTTTATTAATCCCACAATGGGGAAATTCACAGTGTTAACAGCAGCATAGAAACATACACATTCATGTAAAACAGTCATATAACTTTGACTAAAAGAAAAAAATTCAACGTGTCCCAATACTTTTGTCCACATAGTGCATGAAAAAATGACTCACTGCAGAAATAAACTGTGGAGCTGTGGTAAACATAAAGCAAATCCAGTACTAATGTCCCACTTAACCTTTATGTTCTGGAGTGTTCCAGCTGACTGGGAGCTTCTTTTCTTGGAACCCATGCTTCTAAACGATATGAATGGAGGCGGTGGGAGGAGACTCCTTATTCCTAGCAGCGGTCATGGTGTGAGTGGTCCACTACCCAAACTGGACCACAGTGTAAGCCTCCTTTAATGCTGCCTTATTACAGTAATATTCTTCCCCTGCTGTTGTGCGCTGCTGTGCGTTCACGCCTGCCAGACCTGAAACGTAAGCTCCTGGTGGCGTGTGAGAGTCGGTTAAACCTCTCAGACTGTAAAATGAAAATGTAACGGGCCCTTCTGTGATCCAGCCTCACACCCACAAAAGCAGCACTGTAACCTGCACCCACCCACAGGAAGCGTCAACCCACTGCTTCTGCATCCACAGGGGAGCACGTCCAACTCAACCCCCACCGGAAAAAAACGGACAAAGGGGAGACGAAGCTGTGCGAAGGCGAGGTGACAAAAGTCCAAAGTCACATGTTCACGTTCAAAGGAATAAAAAAGGCTTGAAGAGCTGGTCTACAGCGGCGCTTCTCACCTGCACACCCACACTTCCCACCGGCCATGAAGTCCTGACCCACTTTGGAGAACCCAAACCAATTTTTTATTTTCAGAAATAGGCGAGTAAGCACTTTGTCATTTCCTTTTTTTTTCTTGTTAAATATACACACAGTTTCACCCTCGTGTCCGGAGCACATTCAGTCTAATAATAAACCCAGTGAACATCACATCGGCTCATTTTAATTCTTAACCCATAAAACCCTGAACATCCACCAGTGACCTAAACCATCTACTGATCCATTTAACACCTGCTGACCCACTAACCCTACCAATACATGTCAATAACTGCTGTCAAATACACTTCTGCATCTTTTCATGGTCATCACATATGACCCATTTGGATGTTCAGAGGCTCCGCAGTTACCATGGAAACACCATCATCTTCTACAACAGTGATTCACCAGTAAAACCCATGGAGTTGGATCAATGACAGTGGATGGACACACTTAATGTATTAAATAATTAATAAAATGAACAAAAATGAATAAAAAATTGATAAAATAATAATAATAATAATAATAATAATAATAATAATAATAATAATAATAATAATAATAATAATAATAAAAACTTGACTGAAATGAAGCACAAAAGAATGAGAAAGTAAGAAAATGGACAAAAACAAATGAATCAGTAAGTAAGTAACATGAGCAAAATAAGGCACCCACCGAAGAAATTTGAAGAAAAAAAATTATGATGAATAAAATAAATAAATAAAATGAAGAAACAAAACATACAAAATAGACTACAATGAAGTACAAAAGAATAAAATAAGCAATAAAATGAATAAAAACAGTCAAAGTACTGAATAAAAGGAACAAAAATAAATAAATAAATAATCAGCCAAATAAGTAACATGCACAAAATAAGCTGCAAACTGAACAAAACTGAACTAAATACATTTAAAAAATAGACAATAAAATGAACAAAGATACATAAAATGAACAAAAATAATTGGGAAAATGTACAACATAATAAATAAGAAACAAAATGAACAAAAACAGCCAAAGTAATTAATACTGTCAACAAAATGGATAAAAAAACTGATTCCCCAGTAAAACCCATGGAGTTGGATCAGTAACAGTGGATGCACACACGTGTTCTTCCCTTCAGTTTTACATTTCTTTGCTGAAAAAGTTACTTTTTCTTCACTTTTCTTTGGTTTTAATATAATAACCCTCAACTTAAATTGGAGCTTTTATGAACATCCACATGATCAGTGAATTACAAACAGGAAAGTACCTGATTGGACAATATAGGACATGAGCATAACCTTTAAGTGATAAATCAAGAAAGGATAAACAAATATAGACAAATATCTGTGTCAGTGTGGACAGAACGTCCTCAAGCCCAACCAAGTAATGGAGTATTAACACACCATCTATTACAAATATTAGCCTTTGCTTTGGGCCTTTTCAGTGGAAACATGTGATTGTCCCATATTTAACCCTTTAGCCTCCAGAGGTTTAGTTGTTTTTGTATTCACTTTAGATATGAAGACGTCAAAAGGTGTCTTTCATTCACTTATGTAACTTGTCACAATATTGCGAGAGTAAACACAAAGGTCATTAGATCAAAACAGACAAAACTGAAGATGAAGCCACTTGTTGAGCAAAAGTTATCAGTAACTTTCTGTAAATATTTGAGCTTGTGTAACTTTGAAGGGTGTCCACAAACTTTTGTCCACTACTGTATATTGTAAACGCAGCCACTTCCCTCCTGTCGTCTCTAGGTACGAGTCCAGACGCCCCCTCCTCCCTCCTCCCTACTCCCTGCCTCCTCCTCCTCTCTCCTCCCTCTCTCCTCCTCCTCCCTCCTCCTTCCTCGTAGCACACAGGTGTCAATCATGCGTCCCAGGGGCTAAATCCGGCCCACCAAAGGGTCCGGTCCAGCCCATAAAAGGATTTTGTGAAATGCAAAAGTTCAACAGAGCAAACTGTGGGTCAGTGGTGTCCAGATCCTTTCAGTTCTGCTTCCACATACAGACCACTTAGATCTCAACTGGATAAGACCAGTACAATATTATGTGTTTTAGTGAAAAACAGCA